>NW_021835233.1:65000-90000 GCF_006345805.1 Octopus sinensis | reverse complement strand
GTAAAAAAATTTGTTTCCCAGCCACATGGTTCTGGGTTCAGTCCCACTGCGTGGCACCTTGGGCAAGTGTCTTCTATATAGCCTTGGGCCAACCAAAGCTTTGTGAGTGAAATTGATGGATGGAAACTGAAAGAAGCCTATTGTGTGTGCATGTGTATATCTAGAGAGAGAGAGAGAGAGAGTTATATTTGTCTTTGGCTTTAGAGTCTGATGAGACGTCTATGGGGCTAAGCCCTTTATTGATGCAAAACCATTGGTCACTCTATGACCAGACGTAGACTTAGCTACATATAAATACACTGCTACTCTATGTTGTGCTTCCTTTTTGAATATATGATATATTGATGATGTTCCTTCTGAGCATTGGGCCTCACAGAGGCAAAGGGGCTGAGTTCCTTTCGAGAGTTGGGCCACATGAAGGCAATGACCGAGCCCTTTGGCATTATGTCGTGCTTGAGAAGAAGACTCATCAAACCGAGCAAAATCAGTTATAGTAGATACTGGTGTTGCACAAATGACACCCATGCCAGGGGCACATGAAAGCACTCATCACACTCTCGGAGTGGTTGGCATTAGGAAGGGCATCCAGCCATAGAAAACCATGCCAAATCAGCCTGGTCTGGTGCTGCCTTCCAGCTTGCCAGCATGGCACATGGACAATGGGCGTTAAATGATTATGATGATGATGATAATATATCTCTCTTTCTCTTTTTTACTTGTTTCAGTCATTTGACTGCGGCCATGCTGGAGCACTGCCTTTAGTCGAGCAAATCGACCCCGGGACTTATTCTTTGTAAGCCCAGTACTTATTTTATCGGTCTCTTTTGCCGAACCGCTAAGTGACGGGGACGTAAACACACCAGCATCAGTTGTCAAGCAATGCTAGGGGGACAAACACAAACACACATACACATATATATATATATACATATATACGACAGGCTTCTTTCAGTTTCCGTCTACCAAATCCACTCACAAAGCATTGGTCGGCCCGGGGCTATAGCAGAAGACCCTTGCCCAAGATGCCACGCAGTGGGACTGAACCCAGAACCATGTAACCATGTGGTTGGTTAGCAAGCTACTTACAACACAGCCACTCCTGCGCCTATTTAATATAATAATATATATATATATATATATATATATATATATATATATAAATATATGTATGTATGTCTATGTGTGTGTCTTTATATATATATATATAATATATAATCAACCGATAAGGGTGAGAAAATTGGGTACTAATTTAATAGCACATCCATTTACCACCAAGTGGCTTAGTGCATAAAAAGATAAATTTATGTAAGTAAAATTACATAATTTATTAATAGCGAAACAATTGTCTCGAACTAATCTACATTTTGTTATGTTTATTTGCCCTGTTCATTTGCGCTGGTAGTAGTGCTAACTTTCAACGGAAACAATTTCTTTTGTGGCTGAAACCTTGTGGATCTATTTTTAGTGCTAGAGTAGACCACATGGTGGTCACTCTCTTATATCTATATATATATATATATATATATATATATATATATATGTATGTGTGTATGCATGTGTATACATACATATATATACCAGGCTCAAATCTGATCTGGCAATGTTTCTACAGCTGGATGCCCTTCCTAACGCCAACCATTCCGAGAGTGTAGTGGGTGCAATTTATGTACTACTGGCATGGGGGCCAGTCAGGTGACACTATCTTCAACTATGCTCGAATGGTACTTTTCATGTGCCACTGGCACAGGAGCCTATCAGGCAACACTGGCAACAACCATGCTCAAATGGTGCTTTCTGCATGCCACCGGCACAGGAGCCAGTCAGACAGCGCTGGCAATGACCACGCTCAAATATAACTTTTTACGTACCACTGGCACGATAGCCAGTCCATTGGCACTGGCATCGACCACACTCGGGTAAATAACACAGTATTCTATGTTCTAACACAAACTGCACATTATGTTGGAAATCAGGATTCCCATTTACCATTAATACCGCTTCCGTTGCCGTTAAGTACAAATTACACTTTCAGAGAAGAGATTTTCTAACTCCATTCTAAGATTGGTATTGACTTAATTACAATCGACTAACCAAATATTACATTTAGATTTAGTTACTAAGCTGCATTATGGAAATAATCACAGACACATTCTAAATCCAACGAAGAAAACGGTAATGACGCCTCCACAACTGTAATAGTAAAATTTGCAAATACTGCAAAAAAAAAATATTAAAATCAAAATGTGTGGGCATGTAACACCACACTAACAAAATAAACGTGAAATAAAAATTAAACTAAAGAACAAAATTCTAATAAATATAGTTTCCAGACTATTCCAAGAAATAATAGAGTAAAATTTATTGTTTATTTTGGCACAGTAACCATGAAAACAAAGTTATCCCAAGATTAGTCTCAATGACAAACTCCCCAACGAGGAAGTCTTGGTGAGGTCAATTAATATGCTAGAAATACCAGCCAAATGTTGCTCATATCAGATCTCCACCTGGCATTATGTAGTTGTATTCTTTCATTATTTTATTATTTTACTAGTTTCAATCATTTTGCCAAACCACTAAGTTATAGGGATGTAAACACACCAACACCAGTTGTCAAGCAATGGTGGAGGGACCAACACAGACACACACACACAGATATATGTATGTGTGCGTGTGTGTGTATATATATATATATATATACTTAATTACTTTACTTACTTGTTTCAGTCATTTGACTGCAGCCATGCTGGAGTACTGCCTTTAGTCGAG
Source organism: Octopus sinensis (assembly GCF_006345805.1). Lineage (NCBI taxonomy): Eukaryota > Metazoa > Mollusca > Cephalopoda > Octopoda > Octopodidae > Octopus > Octopus sinensis. Next base: position 87,234 of record NW_021835233.1, on the reverse strand, counting down.
CAAATCGACCCAGGGCTTATTCTTTGTAAGCTGAGTGCTTATTCTATCGGTGTCTTTTGCCAAACTGCAAAGTTACGGAAACACAAACACACCACCATTGGTTGTACAAACACAGACAAACAAACACAGACACACAAACATATACACACATACATATCTCTCTCTCTCTCTATATATATATATATATATATATATATATATACATATATACAGCAGGCTTCTTTCGGTTTCTGTCTACCAAATCCACTCACAAGGCTTTGGTTAGCCCAAGGGTATAGTAGAAGACACTTGCCTAAGGTGCCATGCAGTGGGACTGAACCCGGAACCATGTGGTTGGTAAGCAAGTTACTTACCACAAAGCCATTCCTACGCCTATATACATATATATATATACACATATACATCGGGCTTCTTTCAGTTTTCATCAACCAAATTCACTCACAAGGCTTTGGTCAGCCCGAAGCTATAGTAGAAGACACTTGCCCAAGGTGCCACGCAGTGGGAATGAACCCGGAATCATATGGTTGGGAAGCAAGCCTTTTACCACACAGCCACGCCTCACCATGTCTGATAACAAGATGCAACGGTAACATGTAGGCTGTCTTTGTTTATAAGTTTGGCCAGAGGCTAAACAGCGATAATAATTATTCAGCTTCATGAATTTTACGTTTTCCTACATGGACATGAACGTATACATCCATACATGATTTTCATTCATGTATGTGCAGGAGTGGCTGTGTGGTAAGTAGCTAGCTTACCAGCCACATGGTTCCAAGTTCAGTCCTATTGCATGGCACCTTGGGCAAGTGTCTTTTACTATAGCCTCGTGAATGGATTTGGTAGACAGAAACTGAAAGAAGCCCATCGTATATATATATATGTATATATATATATATATATATGTATGTATGCATGCATGTGTATATGTTTGTGTGTGTGTTTGTACCCACCAACATTGCTTGACAATGGATGCTGGTGTGTTTATGTCCCCATAACTTAGCGGTTCGGCAAAAAGAGACCAATAGAATAAGTACTAGGCTTACAAAGAATAAGTCCTGGGGTCGATTTGCTCGACTAAAGGCGGTGCTCCAGCATGGCCACATTCAAATGACTGAAACAAGTAAAAAAGAGTAAAGAATATGCATGCAAAGATAAGACGGCAAGCTGGCAGAACTGTAAGCATGGCAGGTAAGATGCTTAGCACCAATCTGTCCATTTTTACATTCCGGTTTCAAATTTTGCCAAGGTTGACTTAGCCCTTCATCCTTTCAGGATTGATGAAATAAGTCCCGGTTGAACACTGAGGTTGATATAATTGAATTACCTGCACCACCAAAGTTGCTGGCCTTGCGCCAAAATTTGAAACCATTTCTGTTGTATTTACATTCTGAGTTCAAATTTCACTGAAGTCTGTTTTGCCTTTTATCCTTTTGGCTTTGATAAAATAAGTACCAGGTGAACACTGGGGTAAATGCAATGATCTTACCCCCTCTGCTGAACTTGCTGGCCTTGTGCTAAAATTTGAAACCAGTTTACTTTATTTCCCATCCGTTTGGTTTACATCTATAGTCCACAGCCTGGAGAAGGGGTGGATTCTATCAGTCATCAACACCCTGTATGAAGATGAACTCGTGTATGCTCTAACCCCAACAACACAGCTACTGGTTATGTGACATTTTCATTTCAATGCAACAGGAGCATGGAAAAAGAAAATTAAACCAAAAAATTATAAATAAAACCGAGAAAAGGAGATAAAAATGAAGATAAGTGGTTTCACAAAAGAAATTTCAGGAGTGACAAAGATAATGGTGGATATAAGTCTTGCCCAACTATCTTCTCAGATAACTGAACTTCTTAGATTATTAAAGCTATAGAAACGCATTTAGTCGTAACCAAAATACAACTTTTCGCTGTATAAAAGATACAGGCTAGCATCTTCTTTACGCTTATCTAAAGAAGACATTTTCGTACAAACCATCTTAATTACCTTTTGGAAATATTTTCCGTGCACAAAAGAGTTAAGTAATTTTTACTCCGCATGGTTTTTATTTTCTTTCTACTTTTCGTTTTCGTTTTTAAGCTAGCTTATGGTATTGAAAAAAGCATTACAGCAAAGGCCAAGTTTCGTTGGTGGTCTGCAAAATTTCTAAATATTGCTTATATTGATTTTGAAATCACAACAAACCTGTATTCAGAAACTAGCAGTGCACAAGCGTTTGTATATGTACTTAGAATGATTCACAGCACTTTCGAAAATTTCCATCAATAAAGACATACAAACAAAGATTTGCACTTGGCTTCGTACAAAAATCCCATTTCACCATGTATCTGCTGAATTATTAAAACTAAACTCATTGTCTGCAATAGCACGCATAGAGAAATTGCAAATCAAATGTAATTTTCTTTCTTCAAGAAATATCAAGTAGTTTTTCTCTGCAGTGTGATTAGGTGAGCTTAAAGAAAGAAGAATGAGTAAGAACAGAACTGATTAAAGCCAAACTTAAACTTCTACTTGTCCAGAAGCTCTAAGAATGGAAAAGGCCAGCTGGGATTTGCCAAGAAGTGAAATGAATTGCGATTGGAACTTCATAAATTGAAGAATCGGTTTGGGGGGGGGGGGGAAATAATAAAAAGAAGAACGTTTTAGCAAGTTTCACTGGTGATCTAGTAATAATGAAATGAGTTTGAAATGGCAGAAACAGTGAGAAGAACAAGAAGTTCTGAATTTACATAAATAATATCAGGAGAAAAATTCCAAGGCGCTGACAAACACTGCAAGCAAAGGCAGCAATGTTTTCCTAAGAAAATCAATGCCTGACAAACCTTCTCCGAACAATCAGAATGTAGATATAAAACTTCTCGTGTCTTTGCAAGAGACGTCATTTCATAAAAGCAATAACGGGCAACATAAATACACCCTCCGGCTCGTCATATTTAATAATTACAAAAATACACAAACCCAGATGTCTTGGTTCAAGTCTATGTCGTTTTGTTCTACGGTTGCTTTAGTTCTTATTTATGTGTTGCTATATTAATAAAAAAAATATAACAAAGAAACGAAAATATAAAGCAAAAAGCAAAACAAAAAAAAAAAATGAAAGGAAGTCTCTTTAGAATTATTTTGACAGCAGAGCAGATGCCGACCGTGTGAAGACAGATGCCAAAATGTGCTGTCAAAGAATGTTGGTTTGGAAAAGTTTGTTGTTGTTTTAGCTTTAGAAACTTGGAATAATTCTTCTGTTAGGCACTGTTTAATTTGAACAGAAGAAGCAAGTAGAATGGTTTGTGTTTGTTCTGTGTATATTTACCAAGTGTAAGACAGAAATTTGTGTTTAGCTCAACAATAAACGTAAACAGGATGTGTAGTCATGTCGTGAACAGAAACTATTTTAATTTCACATGAAAAGCGACATAAAGAGTGATGAATAATCACAAAAAAGATATATTTTTCACAAGATTGGTATCACATGTATGTAACTTTGTAATTGGTGTGTTTGCATGTGGCTGTGTGGGTGGGAATGTCTGTATAGATTTGTATATTTAGTAGGGGCAGGTGTGGGTGTATGGTAAGACGTCTGCTTCTTAACCACATGGTTCTGGGTTCAGTCTCAGTCCCACTGAGTAAAACCTTAGACAGGTGTTTTCTACTATAGTCTTCTACTAAAGCCTTTTAAGTGGATCTGGTAGAAGGAAATTGACAGAAGCCCATCAAATATGTATGTGTGTGTGTGTGTGTGTGTGTGTGTGTGTGTGTCTTTGTGGTCTGTGTTTGTGTTTGTCCCCCACTATTGCTCAACAACTGATGTTGATGTGTTGACATCCCTGTAACTTAGTAGCTCAGCAAAAGAAACTGATAGAATAGGTACCGAGCTTGAAAACAAAAATACTATAAGAGTCGATTCGTCTGATAAAAAAATTCTTCAAGGTGCTGCCCCAATAAAAGATAAACACACAGACACACACACACACACACACACAATAGATATCGGAGTGTAAAATGGACACAAGAAACACAGAGTATTTATTATATAAAATAAGATACATACGTCTTCCTAAAATCGATGTTATATATGTTAAATTTGTAAGAAATATATCACAGGGTGTGTCTTAGATATTGCAGAGAAAATTGGAAATGAGAAACCACAATCATGTATTATATAGAATACACATACATAAACACATACATGCACGCATATACACACACACATTCCCTTCCTTCAAGCCCTCAACTATCAATAGAGTCGTAGGGGTGTTGTCATAATATTCACTGCCTTCAGCAACTAAACTTAGCAGAGACCATCCATCCCCAGGAAAACACACACACACACATCATCGATTTACATCTGCTTTCCATGCTGGCATGGATTCGATGGGTCACCACTGCTAAAATCAAGACATACGTATTTCAAGTTGACAGAACATAAGGATAGCAAATTGTGGCTGGTTTCTGCAGTTGGATGCTCTTCCTAAGACCAAACACTTCACAGAGTGAAAAGGGTACTTTCTTTGTAATACCTGTTTCTTTACTACCCACAAGGGGCTACACACAGAGGGAACAAACAAGGACAGACAAACGGATTAAGTCGATTAAATCAACCCCAGTGCGTAACTGGTACTTATTTAATTGACCCTGAAAGGATGAAAGATAGAGTTGACCTCGGCGGAATTTGAACTCAGAACAAAGCGGCAGAAAAAATACCGCAAAGCTTTTCGCCCGGCGTGCTAACATTCCTGCCAGCTTATTCTTGGTAATACCACCACAGAATAGTTGCCAGGTTCTCAACAAGATTAAAGGAAGGACAACACACCAGCATGGATTGAAAGAAGCACATTTTTTGGTTTGTTTACAAGAGCCAGGTTACACCAGCCATGTTACACAATATATTCAACACCAGCCACGTTACGCAGTGTGCTGGAAGCATTTTTGGCCACTTTTACATTAGATAGGTGGTCGTGTATTTGATATGATTAAAAGGATTTCATGCCCTCATGATTCTGCTTGCTTTCCAGCCTCTTAACATGATGGAAGGCAAGAATTAATTTTAGGGAGATTCAGCATGGCATAGAATGTAACAAGACTTGTCCCTTTGAGATACAGATAAAAAAAAAATTTTTTTAAAGGCGCCCTTTTTAAAGCCCAGCCAGGCTCATGGGCCCAGTTTCCTGCTTTCTATGTGTTCCCCAGCTGGACAGGACGCCAGTCCATCGCAGCATTACTCATTTTTGCCAGCTGAGTGAACTGGAGCAACGTGAAATGAAGTATTTTGCTCAAGAACACAATGCGTCGCCCGGTCCAGGAATCGAAACTACAATCTTACGATCATGATGCTGACACCTTAACCACTAAGCCACGTGCCTCCACTTGAAATACAGATGCTATTCATTTTTGCCAGCTAAGTAGACCGAAGTGATGTGAAATAAAGTGTCTTGCTTAAGGATACAATGCACTGCCAGGAATTGAAGTCGTGGCCTCCCGATCACGAGCCGAATACCCGAACCACTCAGCCACCACATGCCTCCACTGACTTACTGAAGTGACAATCAGAATCACATCTCAATAACGGTCTTACTGTTGGAATTACATTTCCTATGCACAAAGTGCAATCCCTTTGACTATGCAGAAAATTCCAGTCAGTGCTGCCATCAGATAACTGATGGCAGCACTGTGGAGGGGGGGGGGGGAGGAGGAGAAGGAGAAGAAGAAGAAAAGGAGGAGGAGGAGGAGGAGGAGGAGAAGGAGAATAAGAAGTAAGAAGGAGGAGAAGAATAAGAATAAGGAGAAGGAGGAGAAGAAGAAGGAAAATAAAAAGAAGAAGGGGGAGGAGAAGGGGGAAGAGGAGGAGGAGGAGGAGAAGGAGAAGAAGAAGGAGGAGGAGGAGAAGAAGGAGAAGAAGAAGAAGAAGAAGGAGAAAAAGAAGAAAAAGAAGAAGAAGAAGAAGAAGAAGAAGAAGAAGAAGAAGAAGAAGAAGGGAAAGAAGAAGACGGAGGAGGAGATTAAGTTTTTCCCTATATTCAAGTGTATATCGTGTTACACAATACATCCAAGTATCTCATTGTACTAATAGCATTAGAGATTATCTTATTTATCTTTTTTTCCTATATTTGCTATTGTTGTTGTTGTCGTCGTCGTTGTTGTTGTCGTTTTTTCCAGTGATTTATAGAACTTAAAGTGTAATGGGAAGGTTAAACCTGCAAGTGGATTTATTAATTTCATGATCTCTCGGGGAAATATATACACTGGAGAGATTCTTCATTCGCCGATTGCACCTGAAGCAGACTATTTGACCTCAGCAAATATAAGATAACACATTTAACCATACACTGCTTCCAGAAACCATTGATGGAATTCTATAAGAGTGCTCAACAACTATGAGACAGCAGCCAATTCTTATTCCTATGCTATCACTTTTATCATCATCGTAGGCGCAGGAGTGGCTGTGTGGTATGTAGCTTGCTTACCAACCACGTGCTTCTGGGTTCATTCCCACTGCGTGGCACCTTGGGTAAATGTCTTCTACTATAGCCTCAGGCCGACCAAAGCCTTGTGAATGGATTTGGTAGACGGAAACTGAAAGAGGTCCGTCGTATATATGTGTGTATATATATATATAAATATATATATATATATATATGTATATTTGTATGTATGTGTGTGTGTTTATGTGTTTGTGTTTTTCCCCTTTGTGTGTAGCCCCATGTGGGTAATAAAGAAATAAGAAGCTTGCTTCCCAAACACGTGGTTCCAGGTTCATTCCCACTGTGTGGCACCTTGAGCAAGTGTCTTCTATTATAGCCTCGGGCCGACTAAAGCCTAGTGAGTGGATTTGGTAGATGGAAACTGAAATGTTGTTCGATGCTGTCCAAAGGAAAGGCAAAGGCTGATACAGCTTGGCACCAGTGATGTCGCAACTCATTTCCACAGCTGAGTAAACTGGAGCAAACATGAAATGAAGTATCTTGCTCAAGAACACAGCATAGAACCCGGTCCAGGAATTGAACTCATTACCTCATGATCGTGAGCCTGATGCTCTAACTACTGAGCCATGCAGCTTCACTGAGTGATTCTTGGATCAGATAGTGTCTTGTGCTCTTGAGCAAGACACTCTACTTCATGTTGCTCCAGTTCACTCATCTGTAGAAATGAGTTGCAATGTCACTGGTGGCACGTAAAAAGCACCCACTACACTCACGGAGTGGTTGGCGTTAGGAAGGGCATCCAGCTGTAGAAACTCTGCCAGATCAGATTGGAGTCAGCATGGAAAACAGACGTTAAATGATGATAATGATGATGATGGTATATGTAGCTATATGGCCTTCTCTTTTATAACAAGCATCACAAATTCGATCACAATTTTAGTATTCTCTGAAACAGAGAGCAATTATATACCCTACTTTGTAAAGTATGTATTTATGCAGTTTCCCACCGGATTTCAATCTAACTGGACAAGTATAATACCAAACAATTAAATTTCCTCTTAAAGCAAGCAATAATTCACAGCTATCATTGTACATTGAGTGGACTTGTATCTATTCTACAGGTTGTTCAAAAAGTCCCTCCACAGTAAGTATTTTATTGTAAAATAAATATAACATGGTATAAAGCTACAAAAGAATGTATTAGACTTTAAGAAGACTTTAAAAAACTTTTATAAGAGGTTTTGAAAGTGTCGTCCTTTATTTTCAATACATAAAATTTAATTTCTTTTTTACTGCCGTGCGAGCACTTCCTAGGATGATTTCCGTTTCCTACCTGTGATAATTTGCATCAGGACTTTGCCAACAGTTTATCAGAAATATTGGTGAGTGTTTCGTCTGAAAGAACAGTAGGCCTACCACTTCTTGCTGCGTCTTCCACAGAGCCTCTGCTTCCAAATGTTCTTATCAACTCCCGCACAGTGTCATGATGTGGAACAACAGTGTTTGGAAAAGTTTCCAGCTCGAAACACCCGTTCAGTTAAAAACGTACGTTCTTCAATGGTTAACAGGTCGACATGCTGAAGGGTACACAGTGACTGAGGGACAATGGCTGACACCCGGCCACCCTCACAGTGATAGCCAAGTTGTGCACGTGCAGGATGAAAGAAATTCACTGTGGAGAGACTTTTTGAACACCCTGTACAACTGAATACTCTTTTATTCTTTTACTTGTTTCAGTTATTTGAATGTGGCCATACTGGAGCATCGCCTTTAGTCGAGCAAATCAACGACTTATTCTTTGTAAGCCTAGTACTTATTCTATTGGTCTCTTTTGCCGAACCGCTAAGTTACGGGGACGTAAACACACCAGCATCAGTTGTCAAGTGATGTTGGAGGGACAAACACAGACACACAAACATACACACACACACACACACACACACACACAAATATATACGACGGGCTTCTTTCAGTTTCCGTCTACCAAATCCACTTGCAAGGCATTGGTCGGCCAGAGGCTATAGCAGAAGCAGAAGACACTTGCCCAAGGTGTAGTTGGTAGGCTACTTACCACACAGCCACTCCTATGCCTATTTACAAAATTTTCACAATTGCAACTGGATGAAAGCACCACATCAACAATACTATTAATATTAGAGTGTTTTCAAGGTGGCAAGCTGGCAGAATTGTTAGCATGCTGGACGAAATGCTTTGTGGTATTTCGTCTGTCTTTATGTTCTGAGTTCAAATTCTGCCAAGGTCAACTTTGCTTTTCATCCTTTCGGAGTTAATAAATTAAGTACCAGTTGCGTACTGGGGTCGATCTTATCGACTGGCCCCCTCCCCCAAAATTTCGGGCCTTGCGCCTAGAGTAGAAAAGAATATTACATTGTTTACATTCATTACACTACACAAACTTAATACACCATGCTAATATGGATATCATACACACACACGTGTGTATATATATATACATATATATTTACACACACACACACACACACACACACGCATACACACACCCATATATATATATATATATATATACATATAAATATATTCACACAGACATATACACACACACATGTATATCATCATCATCATCATCATTTAGCGTCCGTTTTCCATGCTAGCTATATATATATATTTTATATATACACATATATACATATATATATACATACACACACACAAACATATACATTTATTCACACATGCACACATTTTTTTTTTCTTATTTGTTTCAGTCATTTGACTGCGGCCATGCTGGAGCACCACCTTTAGTCGAGCAAATCGACCCCGGGACTTATTCTTTTGTAAGCCCAGTACTTATTCTATCGGTCTCTTTTTGCCGAACTGCTAAGTGACTGGGACGTAAACACACCAGCATCGGTTGTCAAGCAATGCTAGGGGGACAAACACAGACACACAAACACACACTATATATATATTATATATATAGACACATATACATATACACACACACACATATATACATGCATATATGCACTGACATATACACACCGCATATATACATATATATATATATATATATACACACACATACACATACATATATATACATGCACATATACACACACACACACACACACATATATATATATACACACGGATATATACATGAATACATATACATACTTAGGCACATACACACTCATATTCGTGGGTGGATGCAAAGAAATGGCGATGAGAATGATTCTTGAATGCAATAAGATGCTATGAATATTTGCGGAAAACTGGTGATTCTTTCAGAATAATTCAAAGTAACAATCAATGTTAACTGTTACATTCCTTTGCCCACTTTAAGTTTGCATACAAATAGGTACACACAGACACACACACACATGCATACATATATATATAGACACTAGCAGTATCGCCCAGCGTTGCTCGGGTTTGTAAGGGAAATAACTATATAAGCATTTTTAGAGAGTTATTTCCCTTATAGATGCCAATTCGGGCTTTCCGTTTTGGTTTCTTCAAGCCATGAAGTCGTTGTTCTAAAAGAACGCTGGTCTCCTTGACAACGCTTTACGACGTTGATTTCCTTACACTCCCTTCCCCACAGCTTCACGCGGGAGGGAAGAAGGGGGAGAAGCAAACAGGTGCAGGTGTGGGTGTGACCATGGACGCCAACTCCGCCGCCATCGATACACGAAAAATTATGCATTAAAATGGAATAAAAACTGATGTTAATTTATTTTTTAAAATCGTAGACTCATCGTAGACATGCGCTAATACTCAGACGGGCTCGATATGAATCATGACTATAAGATCCCCGAATTTGGTTAAACTGCACCGCAAAATGTGGGAGTAGTTAGGAATCTAAATCGAAGGGGACAGACACTCACACAACTATAGTTTTATATATATAAATATGTGAACATAATCAAAAAGGGTAATAACATAGATTATTACCAGTGGCCTAGCACAAAAGACGAATTAGTCATTAGATAAAATATTATTCATATAGAAATATAATAAAGGGCTCCCAAATAAGGAAGCCTAGAGCTAGAGACACAAAAAGGGATAAATTCATCGAGAGTAAAAATCAAAAATATTTACCATTAACGATATATCCCAGACTGATCAGTTTCTACCTCTTTCTAGCAAAACAGACAGAATATGTGTGCCAAGGCATGGTTCGTCAGCGGCACGCCTTTGTTAATTCTAGATGCACAGAGCGTTAGACCATGTGTCGATCTAACAATTTGTAAATCTTAACTATATATATATATATATATATATTTCTTTTTACTACCCACAAGGGGCTAAACACAGAGAAGACAAACAAGGACAGACGAACGAATTAAGTCGATTACATCGACCCCAGTGCGTAACTGGTACTTAATTTATCGACCCCGAAAGGATGAAAGGCAAAGTCGACCTCGGCAGAATTTGAACACAGAACGTAGCGGCAGACGAAATACTGCTAAGCATTTCGCCCGGAGTGCTAACGATTCTGCCAACTCGCCTTATATATATATATATATAGACACATACACACATGCATATACACACACACACACACACACACACACATGCACACACACATGCACACACACACACACACATATGTATTTTAAATAAAATGAGACAACAAAGCCAAGGCAGTGTGAAATTTCTGGGACATTTATAAAGAGGTGTAGAAGTGGGTGTGTGGTAAGTAGCTTGCTTACGAACCACATCGTTTCGGGTTCAGTCCCACTGCATGGCACCTTGGGCAAGTGACTTCTAATATAGCCTCGGGCCAACCAAAGCTTTGTGAGTGGATTTAGTAGATGGAAACTGAAAGAAGCCCGTTGCATATATATATATATATATGCATGTGTGTATGTATGTGTTTGTGTGTCATATATATGTATATATATATATGTATGTATGTGTGTATGTATGTGTTTGTGTGTCTGTGTTTGTCCCCCCAACATCGCTTGACAACCGATGCTGGTGTGTTTATGTCCCCGTAACATAGCGGTTTGGCAAAAGAGACCGACAGAACAAGTAATAGGCTAACAAAGAATAAGTCCTGGGGTCGATTTGCTCGACTAAAGGCGGTGCTCCAGCATGGCCACAGTCACATGACTGAAACAAGTAAAAGAGTAAAGAGTAATTGAATCATATGAAGCGCATTTCAGCTCAAGTGTGGCAACAAATCAAAATCATCATCATCATCATCATCATCGTTTAACGTCCGCTTTCCATGCTAGCATGGGTTGGACGGTTCAACTGGGGTCTGGGAAGCCTGAAGGCTGCACCAGGCCCAGTCTGATCTTGCAGTGTTTCTACAGCTGGATGCCCTTCCTAACGCCAACCACTCCATGAGTGTAGTGGGTGCTTTTTACATGCCACCGGCACGGAGGCCAGGCGATGCAGTGCTAGCTATGGCCACGTTTGGATGGTTCTCTTACATGCCACCGGCACTGGTATCACAACTACAAATTCCATATCAAAATTCCATAGCAACTGACATTCCAAATACCAGCTTAATAACAGTTTCAAATTTTGCCACAAGGGCAACCATTTTAGGGGGAGGGAAACAGTCAGTTACACTGGTGCTGAATTTATCGACCCGAAAGGATGAAAAGCAGAGTCGACCTTGGAGGATTGTGAACCCAGAATGTAGCAATGGGTGGCATGCTAACAATTCTGCCAGCTCGCCGCCTTAAATACCTATTTCTTTACTATCCACAAGGGGCTAAACACAGAGAGGACCAACAAGGACAGGCAAATGGATTAAGTCGAATTTATCAACCCCAGTGCATAACTGGTACTTATTTAATCGACCCCGAAAGGATGAAAGGTAAAGTCGACCTCGGCGGAATTTGAACTCAGAACGTAGCGGTAGACGAAGTACCTATTTCTTTACTACCCACAACGGGCTAAACACAGAGAGGACAAACATGGACAGACAAACGAATTAAGTCGATTATATTGACCCCAGTACATAAATGGTAATTATTTAATCAATCCCGAAAGGATGAAAGGTAAAGTCGACCTCGGCGGAATTTGAACTCAGAATGTAGCGGTAGACGAAGTACCTATTTCTTTACTACCCACAAGGGGCTAAACACAGAGAGGACAAACATGGACGGACAAACGGATCAAGTCGATTATATTGACCCCAGTACATAACTGGTACTTATTTAATCGATCCCGAAAGGATGAAAGGTAAAGTCGACCTCGGCGGAATTTGAACTCAGAATGTAGCAACGGGCAATACACCACTAAGCATTTTGCCTGGCATGCTAACAATTCTGCCAGGTTGCCGCCTTAAATACCAGCTTGATAAATGGCAAAGTTATTTTACAAAATTCTTCACAGTTTTTGAAATTAATTAAAATAAAACAAAGGTAAAAAATATCAACAGAAACATGGTAACCAAAAGGTTAATAATAGAGTTATTTTACTAAATTTTTTTCCTTATTTTTAAATTTACTTGAAACACAGTGCATTACAAGAGAAATATAGTAACTAAAGGGTTAATTAACGTGATGTATCACTATGGCATTGCCTTCTTGACATTTGAACTCTCTTCATTAAATTTACTCAATACAATAACAAAAAAAATATATTTTCCCCAGCTAATTCAAGCTAGTCAAGCTACGTAGACCATCTTCATAGTCTGTGTCTCATCAGCCGATCAGCATCTCAACTTGTACATCATGCAAGTGACCTTTAAGGGAAGATTGCTTTGTCATAAAGAGGCGGCAGGTAGCAACACCTCCGCCATTAACATTTCACACCTGCTTATAAAATGTCATTTGTTGCATGTCAACACCAATTAGACAATTTTCAGTTTATAGAACCTGTCTACAACTTCTAATGAACTATCACGGCAGTCTACGCAGCCATAGGGCTTATTGCAGGCAGTTGCAACGATACATTTAGTTCGTTTGAGATGCTGAATCACAAACACTTTATCTGAAACACTACTACTACATTTTTCATGTACAGCAGGGTCCCTCTCTCTCTCTCTCTCTCTTCTCTCTCTCTCTCTTTATCATCATCATCATTTAACGTCTGCTTTCCATGCTAGCATAGGTTGGACAATTTGATTGAGGGCTGGCGAACCAGATGGCTGCACCAGGCTCCAGTCTTGATCTGGCAGAGTTTCTACAGCTGGATGCCCTTCCTAATGCCAACCACTCCGAGAGTATATATATATATATATATATATATATATATATCATCATCATCGTTTAATGTCCGCTTTCCATGCTGGCATGGGTTGGACGATTTGACTGAGGACTGGCGAACCAGATGGCTTCACCTGGCTCCAGTCTTGATCTGGCAGAATTTCTACAGCTGGATGCCCTTCCTAACACCAACCACTCCGAGAGTGTAGAGGGTGCTTTTATGTGCCACCGGCACGAGGGCCAGTCAGGCAGTACTGGCAATGACCACGCTCAAATGGTGGTTTTTACGTGCCACCTGCACAGGAGCCAGTCCAGTGGCACAGGCAATGACCTTGCTCGAATGTTTTTTTCACATGCCACCAGCACAAGTGCCAGTAAGGTGACGCTGGTAACTATCATGCTGAAATGGTGCTTTTTATGTGCCACCGGCACACACATGCACGCATACACACACACACACACAGACACACATACACACACACATATCACCGTGATCACTGTGACCGACCAGGCTATTAGATGTTGCTATACATCGCTGGTCACAATGCGCTTTGCATTGCTTTAGCCTTCAAATGATGCCACCCCACTGGCTAAGCGAGCAGGCCAACAGAAGAAAGAGTGAGAGAAAGTTGTGGTGAAAGAGTACAGAAGGGATCGCCACCATCCCCTGCCAGAGCCTCGCGGAGCTTTAGGTGTTTTCGCTCAATAAACACTCGCAATGCCCGGTCTGGGAATCGAAACCGCGATCCTACAACCGCGAGTCCGCTGCACTAACCATTGGGCCATTGCGCCTCCACTGCTGTTGAGGTGTAGAACACATGTTCGTGTGCTCCTGATCAAATTTCAGCTTATTATGCAAGTTTAATTTTCTTCAAAAAAACCATTCACTATTTAATTCATTCATTTAGAGACCCATTCACATCTGGGCACCCAGCTGTACTGATCGGTTTCAATGCATACAGAATAAGGGATTTCTACCGACAGACATTCAACATATCAGATATTGCAGCTTTTGTTACAGTACTGTTTTGCATAAGAGAGTCTATCGTATTGTAATTGAAATTTAAATTAATCTTCCTTAATTAAAATTAATCTTTCTCCTGAATGAGAGAAAAAGATGACATTTTTTTTTCCAAATTTAAAATGAATTGTCAAACTTTTAATTAATTGTTGATTACATTTTAATTCACAAAAATTCTGACTTTTTTTTTTTTTACAATTATAATATTTTGAATATTTTCAAATTTGAGTTTTTCACTTTTAAAATTTTAGTGACACATACAACATTTTACTTGATGGGAGGAAGGATTTAATTTCAAACATTTATATTGTAAGTTCAAATTCTGCCAAGACCAGCTCTTGTTTGGATTTCTTCTATCTAATATAATAAATACGACTGTCAGTGTATCAGTGAGTCAGTGTGTCACACTTTTTCAACTCTACTCCTAGAGGCTGTAGCCCAACATATCATACCATTTTGGAATAAGACCAACTCTGTGAGTAAACTAAAAACATTCTGAGCTGAATCCAGACACACAACCCTGAAATTCTAGATTTCCAAGTTTCCATTACTGCAATTGTTTTCAGTAATTTTTTAATGAATTTTTTTGTATCTTTTTTTACTTGTTTCAGTCATTTGACTGTGGCCATGCTGGAGCACCGCCTTTAGTCAAGCAAATCGACCCCAGGACTTATTCTTTGTAAACCTAGTACTAGTCTCTTTTGCTGAACCGCTAAGTTACGGGGATGTGAATACACCAGCATCGGTTGTCAAGCAATGTTGGGGGAACAAACACAGACACACAAACATATACACACACGTACATATATATATATATATATATATACACACACACATATATACGATGGGCTTCTTTCAGTTTCCCTCTACCAAATCCATTCACAAGGATTTGGTCAGCCCGAGGCTATCGTAGAAGACACTTGCCCAAGGTGCCACGCAGTAGGACTGAACCCAGAACCATGTGGTTGGTAAGTAAGCTACTTACCACACAGCCACTCCTACGTATAATAACAATTTTTATAACTTGGAAATAAAATTTAAGAATAATCGAAATTAATTGTGAAATCCAGCAATTATTTTCAGTGATTTCTTTTATGTGATTTTTTGCAAAGAATATAATCATTATTGGGATATGACGCTGGCGGAAGCACTTGCAACAAATTCTCCAAAACAAATCAGAGATCTGTTTACAGATCTTCCCTTTCGGGGTCAGTAGCTTAAAAGCTATATGTCAGCTTAAAAGCCACCCAATAGGGCGGCTTTTAGGCTTGTAGTCAATACAGCTGGTCTTAAGTAATTCTGGGAGTTGATTCAGTTGTCTGATACCAAAGTACTCTTTAAATATTTCACAAACAAAAGGTGATGAACTGGCAGAGGCAAAAATGCTTAGTGATATTTCGTCCACACCAGTGCCGGTGGCACGTAAGAGAACCGTCCGAACGTGGGCGTTGCCAGCGCCGCCCCGACTGGCCTCCGTGCTGGTGGCACGTAAAAAGCACCATCCGATCGAGGCCGTTTGCCAGCCTCGTCTGGCACCTGTGCAGGTGGCACATAAAAAGCACCCACTACACTCTCGGAGTGGTTGGCGTTAGGAAGGGCATCCAGCTGTAGAAACACTGCCAGATCAGACTGGGCCTGGCGCAGCCTCCTGGCTTCCCAGACCCCAGTTGAACCGTCCAACCCATGCTAGCATGGAAAACGGACGTTAAATGATGATGATAATGATGATTTACATACTGAGGACAAATTCTGACAAGGTCATCTTTGTCTTTCAGCCTTTTGGGGGTTGATAAATAAAGTACCAGTGAAACGCAGCGGTCAGTGTAATTGACATACCCCTTTCGCTGAACTTGCTGGACTTGTGTCAAAATTTGAAACCAACATTTCACTAATGCCTTCTAAAATGGATAGAGTTGTATTTTTAAATTTCTGTTCTATGAATGGATTGATGTTTTCCATGCTCAAATGGTGCTTTTTACGTGCCACCAGCACGGAAGCCAGTCAATGGCCCTGGCAACAATTACGCTCAGATGGTGCTCTTAGCGCTCCACTAGCATGGATGCCAATATATATATATGTATATATATATATATATATATATATATTATATATATATATATATATATAGTAATATAATGAAGAAATAAAATATATGCATATATACATCCATATATGTACATACTTACATCTACATGTATATATACATGCATATATATATATATATATATATGAGTACAGGACACCACAAATAAACGTAGAACACAACAAGAGACGAGAACATAAAATCAAACAAGAAAACGGACTTTTTTTAAACAACGAAAAACAGAGTACAGGACAAACAATACAAGGAAAATTCCCCTTCATCAGCTGTCCCTGGTTCGACTCAAAGTGTGTTTCGAAGCTGACATATAGCTTTTAAGCTATTAACCCCGAAAGGGAAGATCTGCAAACAGATCTCTGACTTGTTTTGGAGAATTTGTTGTAATTGCTTCCTCCGGAGTCATATATATATATATATATATATATCTGCATACTTACATAAATATATATACATTCATATACAACACAACAGGCTTTAAATAATTTTTTTAGTAGTTACAAGTGTATTCCGATACGCTTCCATTGTATGATTTCAGAAAGTAAAGTTAGATAATGCTCATCTCCAAATTTTGCAAGAATCGGATTACTAATAGTCATTTTACGATTTGACTTCACAGCACTTTACAGCAGAAAAGGTTAGGTTCAGAGAGAAACAAAAAACAAAAAAACAAAGCAGTGAAGTGAATGCTTTACATATATTACATATATAGGTAAAAGTACAATTGTCGCTAAAGTACAGACCAAAGAAGCAAACAAGATGGAACCAGCCTTTGGTTAAAAGAGAAAAGGAAAGGAAAAAGCTGAAAGCTAAAGGAAATGGAGACGTGAACATAAGCAAGAGATTACATGTGACTTAGATGGCATCTTAAAATACATTAGATTGTCTTTTGGAAATGTCAATAAAGCTTAGTGTGTTGGAAGAACGGGTGAAAATAACAAGGTATAAATTATATGAGAGGATTATGTGATGTAGTCGTTGGCTCTTTACTGATAAATTACATTGTTGAATATCCCATATCCGTGACAGAGGCAGCGAAGACTGTAACCGAATAGGAGAATCAATAGATAAGACTGGAGGAAGATAAGGATAAAGAAGTATAAGCAGAGAGGAGAGAGAAAGAGAGAGAGAGCATGTGTGTGTGTAGACAGCGATAATAAGAAAGGTAGAAAGGGAAAGAGTGGAGCTAAGAGTTATGGGTGATGTGGTGGGGTGACACTGATGGTTAGAAAAACAGAATTGATGATGAAGCAATAATATTGATGACTGTTTTGCGTTTTTTTCTAGCATTGATTATCGTTGTGATGATAACCATGGTGGTCGTGGTAGGAAATACTTCATAAAACAAAACAGGAATTTGTATACCAGCTGCTGGAAAGTATATTTCTATTTTGAAAAAAGGTCAAAAACCCTTCCTGAGCCATTGGCTCATATAAGGTATCAAGGCTAAATATAATAAAATATAAGGTGTCTAAATTTAATAACAGATGAGGTGTCCTAAATTTAATAACATATAAGGTGTCCTAAATTTAATAACATATAATGTGTCCTAAATTTAATAACATATAAGGCGTCCTAAATTTAATAACATATAAGGTTTCCTAAATTTAATAACACATGAGGTGTCCTAAATTTAATAACATATAAGGTGTCCTAAATTTAATAACATATAAGGTGTCCTAAATTAAATAACACATAAGGTGCCCTAAATTTAATAAGACGTCCTAAACTTAATAACATACAAAGCGTCCTAAAATTAATAACATATAAGGTGTCCAAAATTTAATAACACATGAGGTGTCCTAAATTTAATAAGACGTCCTAAACTTAATAACATACAAAGCGTCCTAAAATTAATAACATATAAGGTGTCCAAAATTTAATAACACATGAGGTGTCCTAAATTTAATAAGGCGTCCTAAACTCAATAACATATGAGGTGTCCTAAATTTAATAACCTATAAAGGTGCCCTAAATTAAATAACATATAAGGTGTCCTAAATTTAATAACATGTAATGGTGTCCTAAATTTAATGACAGATAAGGTGTCCAGCCTAAATTTGACATTTTGCATAAAAGGTAAAGAAAACACAATGTCCCTTCGAAAAATAAAAGTCATTTAAAAAATCAAAAAATATCAACTGGATTATGACTGGGAGATAACAATTTATTCAAAATGGCAGCCCTCAGCTTCCACCACAGCTTCAAGATGGCCCTGGAACCATCTTGGCATTGCCAGCAGAGTGGTCAGTGTCTTTCTCAACCACAGCCCACACACATAATCCATGGGATTACAATTGGCAGAATTAAGATGCAAGAAATTGGGGCTGATGAAGTCACAGAAATTCTCTGACAACTACTCCCACTTCTCTCCAGAGGTATGGCAAGGAGTCAAATCCTGCTGCCACACATATGGCTTTCCAGCAGCAACCCTCTCCAGCCAAGGATTGACCCCAGTCTCCAGTAGCTTCACATGGCTGTCTGAATTCTGAATTGAGCCTAAGACCCTGTTCAAAGATGTGGAGCAGCATGATATCTACCATCACATTTTGGGGATGCTTGGTTTACATGATGCCCATGTCACACTTTACTGCCTTTACAGTGTTCATGGGGCATTGAGCAGCAGTCATGGTGTCTGCATTCTGATACTTGACATGAATCATCAGGAGACAAGTAACTCTTTTCCAATATCAGACTGCTTCCAGTCCTTCATATCAGCTAACTTTTTGTTTGTCTTCAGGTTCTGAGTTCAAATTCCGCCGAGGGCGACTTTACCTTTCATCCTTTCGGGGTCGATAAATTAAGTACTAGATGCATACTGGGGGTCGATCTAATCGACTGGACCCCTCCCCAAAAATTTCAGACCTTGTACCTAATGTAGAAAAGAATACATTGAAGGCGTCAGGCTGGCAAAAACGTTAGCATGCCCGGCAAAATACTTAGCGGTATTCCATCTGTCTTTAGGTTCTGAGTTCAAATTCCGCCAAGGTTGACTTTGCCTTTCATCCTTTCGGGGTCAATAAACTAAGTACCAGTTACATACTGGAGTCAATCTAACTGACAGGCCCCCTCCCCCCAAATTTCAGGCCTTGTACCTAGAGTAAAAATGAATATATTGAAGGCGGTGGGCTGGCAGAAATGTTATGAAGTGTTTTGCTCAAGGACACAACACTTCAACCAGTCGAGGAATTGAATCCACAATCTTACTGTCATGAGTTCTACATCCTAAACACTAATTCACAAAATAATGCTTTTCGTGATTCTCACTGACTAGAAATCCGAAGAACAAAATTAAAAATTGAATATGTGTGTGTATATATATCATCATCATCGTTTTCCATGCTGGCATGGGTTGGACAGTTTGACTAGGGTGTGGGAAGCCAGGAGGCTGCCCCAGGCTCCAGTCTGATCTGGCAGTGTTTCTACAGCTGGATGCCCTTCCTAACACCAACCACTCTGAGAGTGTAGTGGGTGCTTTTTATGTGCCAACACATATATATATGATGAGCTTCTTTCAGTTTCCATCTACCAAATCCACTCACAAGGCTTTGGTTGGCCCAAGGCTATAGTAGAAGACAATAGCCTAAGGTGCCACGCAGTGGGACTGAATATGGGACCATGTGGTTAGGAAGCATGCTTCTTACCACACAGCCACGTCTGCACCAATATACACACACACACACACAGATATATATGTGTGTGTGTGTGTGTGTTCTCCAGCACCACTTGACAACCAGTGTTGGTTTGCTTACATCCCCATAACTTAGTAGTTTAGCAAACGAGACATGTAGACTAAGTACCAGATTTAAAACACTAAGTACTGGGGTTGATTTGTTTGACTAAAACCCTTCAAGATAGTGCCCCAGCATGGCCACACTTCAACAACTGAAACAAGGCATAAAACATTAAAGATATAAAAATGATAAATAGGATTCAAACAAAAAATTCCAAAAACAGTTACGTTACCTTTGACCGAATACTGACAACGCCATTGAATAACCCCAAAGCCATGAAAAGACCATCATTGGTCCAAGAAGCGCAAGTTATGCGGCTGTTGATTTTTGTCTTGTCAACCCTTTTTTCCTCTGGTCCCCAAAGGCCTGTGGAAATAAAAAGTTTAAAAAATTTTTTTTGAAATAAAATAATGAATTCTATGAGTGTAATAATGGGTGTTTTTATGTGCCATGAGCTCGGATGCCAAACAAATGAAAAGGATATGATTATTATTATTATTATTCAGGCCACTGTCTGGAAATGAACTCGGAATTTCCAGGTTAGTAACCTGCACTCTTAACCACTAGGCCAAAACAAAAAAAAAAGCCCACAGGCATATGGCATAGTGGTTATGACTGTGGGCTATGAACCTGAGGATTCCAAGTTTGATTCCAGGCAGTGACCTGAATAATGATAATAATAATAATAACAATAATAATAAAAATAATAATAATAATAATAATAACATCGAGTTGGAAATTTCCACAAGACACCTGAAGGCTGGATGGTATATCAGCTGAAACGTTGTGTTAACAACAAACAAGATGAAGACAAATATCCGTCAAATGTAAATGGTAAAAGGTACTGGCAGAATGTAACTAGTAAATGTATCAAAACAACATGTACCACTTGTCTTCCATATTTGACTTTCTATGCCCTATTTGTCAATTTCTACATTTTCTTTTGACATATACCAGTCGGGAAGCTTCTACACAACCACTCATCCTGCTAGAAACAGAAACCAACTTCTCTCAAATTACACGGTACTCATCATTATTGTTTAACATCATCATTTAAGAATGACTTATCCTAGTTGGTAAGTTTAATATTGTGAATTATGTAGATGTATGTACCTATACTCTCTTTTACTCTTTTACTTGTTTCAGTCATTTGACTGTGGCTATGCTGGAGCACCGCCTTTAGCCGAACAAATCAACCCCAGGACTTATTCTTTGTAAGCCTAGTACTTACTCTATCGTTCTCTTTTGCCGAACCAGTAAGTTACGGGGTCATAAACACACCAGCATCGGTTGTCAAGCCACGTTGGGGGGACAAACACAGACACACAAACATACACACACACACACACACACATACATATATACGACGGGCTTCTTTCAGTTTCCATCTACCAAATCCACTCACAAGGCTTTGGTCGGCCCGAGGCTATAGTAGAAGACATTGCCCAAGGTGCCACGCAGTGGGACTGAACCCGGAACCATGTGGTTGGTAAGCAAGCTGCTTACCGCACAGCCACTCCTATATCTAACTTACTATTGACAGTTCACCCACACACACACACACACAAGCACCACCTATGCACACATTTGATGTTCGGCTGGGAAGCACAAGTGATAACAGCAGAAGTGATTATGAAAGAAGCTCTTTAACTCCAGAGAAATTTTCCCAAAAGGACGCCAAAGGAGCCTCAATAGTTTGAGCAAACTAAATACAAAGAACTGTTTGAAGCTGGAAACTGTTTTTCATGTTATATCTCCTCTTCAAAAAAAAAAACACATGTCTCAAGTCAATGTCACTGACTGAGAG
>NW_021835233.1:60000-62500 GCF_006345805.1 Octopus sinensis | reverse complement strand
AATTTTAAATGTAATATCAGCTTCGCATATCTCATTGCATAACGCTTAAAAGGTCAGGGGAAAAGGAAATTTTTTAGACGTAAACTGGAACCGTAACAAGATGTGACATGACAAGGGCAATAGCATTATCTGCAAATTAACCGTACACCCATTGCTTCCATCACTCAAATTGTATTTGTAAAGAAAGCCGCGATTCCTTGTCAGTGTACGAAGAGCGTGCAGCAAGCAATGAAAGAAGTAATGATTATAAATAAGCTGCAATCACTGGAAAATTTGATAAATCCAGAAGCTGCTGCCACTAATACTAAAAGTAGTAGAGCAGACAAGCTGAAGAAAAGCCAAAAACCTACATTCTCGGTTTCCAGTCAGCTAAACAAATAAATCTGAAGGAATTACGTGTAACGGCTAATAACCAAGTTCAATTTCTGCTTACCTGCTTCTATTGAATTTATCATCACATCCCCAAAAAGAATCAACCAGGGAATTAACCATTATTATTATTATTATTATTATTCAGTAGTTTTATTTTTATAGCGTGCTTTCACTTCACTACCGAGCGCAGCTCTGTGTGCCTTGGGTATGTGCTGTGATTTGTTGTGATGCTCTGATGGTTATTGTATGGAAAGTGTTCTGCGTAGGATGTGTGCAGTGCCTAGTAGTGCAATTTTCTGTATGTTTGTAAGTCCTGGTGTTTTTGTTATGTATTTGTCTGAATATTTTTTTATCATGCCTAATGCACCTACTATGATAGGAATTGTTTCTGTTTTCAGATTCCACATTCTAGTTACCTCTATTTCCAGGTCTTTGTATTTTGAGAGTTTCTCCATTTCTTTTAGAGACACGTTGTCATCAGCCGGTATTGATACATCAATTAGAAAGCATTTTTTTCTTCATGGTCTCTGACAACTATATCTGGTCTGTTGGCCTTAATTTCTCTATCTGTTTGTATCGGCATATCCCAGAGTATGGTTGCTTTCTCGTTTTCTGTGACCTTTTCTGGTGTGTGCCTATACCATCTTTTTTCTGTTGTTATTCCATAATGTTGGCATAGCTTCCAATGTATGTAGGTTCCAACTCTGTCATGTCTGTGAATATATTCCTTCTTAGCCAGGACTGGGCAGCTAGAGATACTATGATTTATTGTTTCTTGTCCATCTCCACATATTCTGCAGTTACTTGTAATATTTCTTTTCATTACATACTATTATTATTATTATTATTATTATTATTACTATTATTATTATTACTATTATTATTATTATTACTATTATTATTATTACTATTATTATTATTATTATTATTATTATTACTATTATTATTATTATTGTTACTATTATTATTATTATTACTATTATTATTATTATTACTATTATTATTATTTCTATTATTATTATTACTATTATTATTATTATTATTATTACTATTATTATTACTATTATTATTATTATTACTATTATTATTATTATTACTATTATTATTATTATTATTATTATTATTATTACTATTATTATTACTATTATTATTATTATTATTATTATTATTATTATTATTATTACTATTATTATTACTATTATTATTATTACTATTATTTCTATTATTATTATTACTATTATTATTACTATTATTATTATTATTATTGTTACTATTATTATTATTATTACTATTATTATTATTATTACTATTATTATTATTTCTATTATTATTATTACTATTATTATTACTATTATTATTATTATTATTTCTATTATTATTATTATTACTATTATTATTATTATTATTATTACTATTATTATTACTATTATTATTATTACTATTATTACTATTATTACTATTATTATTACTATTATTATTATTACTATTATTACTATTATTATTATTACTATTATTATTATTACTATTATTATTATTATTATTACTATTATTATTATTATTATTATTATTATTATTATTACTATTATTATTATTATTATTATTACTATTATTATTATTATTATTATTATTATTACTATTATTATTATTACTATTATGGTGAGCTGGCAGAAACGTTAGCACGCCGGGTGCAATGCTTGGCAGTATTTAGTCTGCCGCTATGTTCTGAGTTCAAATTCCGCCGAGGTCGACTTTGCCTTTCATCCTTTCGGGGTCGATTAAATAAGTACCAGTTACGTACTGGGGTCGATGTAATCGATTTAGCCCCTTTGTCCTTGTTTGTCCCCTGTACGCTTAGCTCCTTGTGGGCAATAAAGAATTGATTATTATTATTATTATTATTATTATTACTATTATTATTATTATTACTATTATTATTATTACTATTATTATTATCATTATCATTATCATTATTATTATCATTATCATTATTATTATTATCATTGAGTGAGAGAGCAGCGCATGCCATCAAAGTGACACTGGGGTAAAATATACGAAGCCCAGTATACCCATCATGACTACATGTCTGATAAGGGTATTAGTTTATCAGAGCAACAACCATGGAAATATT
>NW_021835233.1:42500-57500 GCF_006345805.1 Octopus sinensis | reverse complement strand
GCTAATATCAATTAATGCTAATCTCACCCAGACAGACATATTAATCCCCAGTTATAGATGGATGTAACACTACACTTGTACTTCTTCTCTAACTCACCACACAAATACAAATCATTATTTTTCTGATATAATCATATTCAGAAAATTGTTTTTTTCAATGTGTTTTTTTATGCAAAACGTAATTTTTTCCTTTTTTACTTTTCTTAATTTTTCTTTTTATTTCTTTTACTTGTAAACCAAATTGAACACAAGTTGAAGCTACTCTCAGCCACTAATTCATGACAACTTCTCCATATAGGCACAGGCGTATGAGTGACTGTGTGGTAAGTTAGCTTCCTTACCAACCACACATGGTTCTGGGTTCAGTCCCACTGCGTGGTACCTAGGGCAAGTGTCTTCTACTATAGCCTCACACCGACCAAAGCCTTGTGAGTGGATTTGGTAGACAGAAACTGAAAAGAAGCCCATTGTGTATATATATATATATATATATATATATATATATACACACATACATACACACACACATATATATATAATGTATATGTTTGTCACACATCATCACTTGGCAACTGATGTTGGTCTATTTACATCCCCGTAACTTAGCAGTTTGGCAAAAGAGACCAACAGAGTAAGTACTAGGCTTACAAAGAATAAAACTTGGGGTCGATTCATTCAACTGAAGGCGGTGCTCCAGCATGGCCACAGTCAAATGCCTGAAACAAGTAAAAGAGTAAAGGATGTGTGTATGTGTGTATAAACATATACACACAAACACACACACACATATATCTGTGTGTGTGTGTGTGTGTGTCTTGAAGGGTTTAGTCGAATAAATTGACCCCAGTTCTTGTGTTTGCTTTTTATAAACTCAGTGCTTACCTATCAGTCTTTATTTTTGTTTGTTTGCTGAACCACTAAGTTACAAGGATGTAAACAAACCAATACCAGTTGTCAAGCAACTGAATTTTTACAGTTTCCACTCATAAGTCCTTGGGCAGCCCAAGGTTATAATAGAAGACAATTGCCTAAGATGCTAGACACTGGAACTGAACCCAAGACCACATGGTAGGGAAGCAAGCTTCTTAACGTGGAGGCACATGGCCTAGTGGTTAGAGCAGTGGACTCGCGGTCGAGGGATCCTGTGTTTGAATCTCAGACCGGGCGATGTGTGTGTTTATGAGCAAAAACACCTAAGCTCCATGCAGCTCCGGCAGAAGGTAATGGCGAACTTCTGCTGACTCTTTCGCCACAAATTTCTCTCGCTCTTTCTCTCCTGCATCTTGCAGCTCACTTGTGACGGACCGGCGTCCCGTCCAGGTGGGGAACCTATACGCCAAAGAAACCAGGAAACCAGCCCTTATGAGCCAGGCATGGCTCGAGAAGGAACAAACAACAAGCTTCTTAAACATACACTCAAGCCTGTGGCTACATACTGTTTATTACTGATAAATTTCTCTTGGCAATTTTTTCTAATAAAATGCAAAAGGCACATATGATGCTATACAAATGTTTTATCTTCTAACATAATGGAGAAAGCGACTTATTAATTAGTTGGAATTATGTAACTTTTATTAAGAAAAAGCAATTATTAATAGGTTAGACTGTCTGGAAAATTTCTTTAAATTTCAGTTTTAATATATTTTTATCAAAATGTGGTTTATTAGTTTCTTTTATAATCCAGTATTTCAAGTACACAGTTCAATCACAAATCTTATCCGAATGTGACATTTCAATTTACTATGGAATAGTATGTTTTAATGTCTGTTTATACTTCTAGGGATATAAGGGCCATCCACATATTTACAAAAGTACTTTCTGCAAATTATAAGTTTGATCCAGCATCAACCAAATTATGCTGATTCTAGTATCATTTGTTGAACAAGAGAGTCAGCTTTAATCTACTTACATCAGTAGGACATTACTTCAGAAGTGTACCCCTACACACACACCCTAATTCTTATTTCTTTACTACCCACAAGGGGCTACACATAGAGAGGACAAACAAAGACAGACAAATGGATTAAGCCGATTACATTGCCCCAGTGCGTAACTGGTACTTATTTAATTGACCCCAAAAGGATGAAAAGCAAAGTGGACCTTGGCGGAATTTGAACTCAGAACGTAGCGGCAGACGAAATACCGCTAAGCATTTTGCCCGGCGTGCTGACGTTTCAGCCAGCACGCCACCTTCCTAATACTGTCTCCTCATAACTTTCAGAAAAATAGATATGGGGTGGGGATATTTGCAACTCAGCTTTCTTTTCCTTATACATTTTGATAACTTTATTACAATTATGTTGAAAAACAAATTATTCTTGAAAACTATTGCACCTTTTCCTGAAAATTCTCTGAAAGAAATCTTTAGACAAAGGTGAGTACAATGCCAACACTTAATAATAAATAAATACATATCGAATACATACATTCTGGGAATTGGTTGGCATTAGAAAGGGCATCAAACCAAAGAAATCAAACCAAAACACACGACTGGGACCTGGTGCAGCTCTCCAGCTTACCAGCTCTAGCTAAACCATCCAACTAATGCCAGCATGAAAAGCAGACATTAAATGATGATGATGACAATGATGATGATGATGATGATGATATTTTTTTCATTATTATATCACAATCTTAATTTCTCTCTTTTAAGCTGAAAGGTGGTCTATTTTAAGAGACCAAGGCAGTAAGCTGGTATAAATATTAGCCCACCGTACAAAATGCTTCGCGGTATTTTGTCTGTCTTTGCGTCAAAATTCTGCTGAGGTCAACTTTGCCTTTCGTCCTTTTGGGGTCGATAAATTAAGTACCAGTTGCGTACTCAGGTTGATCTAATCAACTGGTACCCTCCCCAAAAATTTTGGGCCTTGTGCCTAGAGCAGGAAAGATTCTTTAACCGCTGAAGTTGACTTTGCCTTTCATCCTCTCAGGGTCGATAAATTAAGTACCAGTTGCGTACTTGAGTCAATTTAATCGACTGGCCCTCTCCTCAAGAATTTTGGACCTTGTGCCTAGAGTAGAAGAGTTTCTTTAACCGCTGAGGTTGACTTTGCCTTTCCTCCTTTTGGGGTCGATAAATTAAGTACCAGTTGTGTACTGGGGTCGATCTAATCGACTGACCCCACTTCCCAAAAATTTTGGGCCTTGTGCATAGAGCAGAAAAGATTCTTTAACCACTAAGGTTGACTTTGCCTTTCATCCTTTCAGTGTCGATAAATTAAGTACCGGTGAAACACTTGGGTCGATGTAATTGACTAGTCCCCTTGACCCAAATTTCAGGCCTTGTGCCTTCAGTAGAATGGATTATTTTAAGAGACTGTGAAAAACACTTTGTTAGAGATGTATTTATTGCATGAACCAACAAGAACCCACACAAATCAGTATGGGACAAACAAAACAAGAATTTTAAAAAACGTATCTGTAAAACTTAGTTTTAAAGCATCGAATGGTGATGGGGGTCCACTGGAATAAAATAGTGATGAAAGAGGTCCATGGATAAAAAAATTATCGGAAACCCCCAGATTAGAGACAGGGCCAAAACCAGCATATTTCAAATACATCATAACACTGTTATGGGGTAAACTTCTATTTACACACACACATATCCCCGGCTCTGTCACTATGAATTAATGGTGGTTTACCTCGACCGAACAGCGATAAAAATCCCACCTAAAATCTATAGGAAAATAGTGTTGACAAACTTCCAAATTATCAGGGGAAAACTACTCTCAACTTCTAAATCAAGAGTTGCCTCCCTTGACCAATAAATTGGTTCCATAAAATGGGAAAATTTGACCTATGTGCATTGAGCTGGCAGAAACGTTAGCACACCGGGCGAAATGCTTAGCGGTATTTCGTCTGTCGTTATGTTCTGAGTTCAAATTCCGCAGAGGTCGACTTTGCTTTTCATCCTTTCGGAGTCGATTAAATAAGTACCAGTTTCGCACTGGGGTCGATATAATCGACTTAATCCGTTTGTCTGTCCTTGTTTGTCCCCTCTGTGTTTAGCCCCTTGTGGGTAATAAAGAAATAGGTATTTCGTCTGCTGTTACGTTCTGGGTTCAAATTCCGCCGAGGTCGACTTTGCCTTTCATCCTTTCGGGGTCAATAAATTAAGTACCAGTTACACACTGGGGTTGATGAAATTAGTACCAGTTTGGCACTGGGATCGATGTAATCGGCTTAATCCGTTTGTCTGTCCTTGTTTGTCCCCTCTGTATTTAGCCCCTTGTGGGTAGTAAAGAAATAGAAATAGGTATTTCGTCTGCTGCTACATTCTGAGTTCAAATTCCGCCGAGGTCGACTTTGCCTTTCATACTTTCGGGCTCGATAAATTAAGTACCAGTTACGCACTGGGTTCGATGTAATCGATTTAATCCCTTTGTCTGTCCTTGTTTGTCCCCTCTGTGTGTAACCCCTTGTGGGCAATAAAGAAATATATGTGCATTTATGTAAATCGCCAATCTTATTTGTCATGCATTTAACAACAAGCGAAGGTTACGAACTAATAAAATGGATTAAAATTAAGAAATCTATCATGCAGTATATAACGATAGACAGATTCATATGATATGCATGCATATAAAAGTAATCGATTATGTAGTACTTATTAAGTTCAGAATGAAAAAAATAATAATTCATTTTTTTATTATTTTCACATATTGAAAATCACGAAAATTATCGATTGTAACACATCCAGTATCAATCACAGTGGTTATCACTTCCAAGAATTTCAAAGACATCAAAGTCTTTCGTATCTGCTATCTTTAAAAAAATATCAATTTTTTTTTTAAATGAAAAATTGTGATATATGATATAATATATAATATGATGAAATTCTTGTATACAGTGCTCAGGTGCACCACAACATATAAATGAAATTATAAATAAATGAAATATAAATAAAATTATTGAAACATAGCTAAAGATTTCAATTTGGAGAGAAAAATTTCAGTCTCAGTAATCTAAATTCACACATCAGAAATAAATTCTGTGAACATGGAATAAAAATAAAAAGAGAAATTTTAACACGTCTTCTATCCTTCAGTTATTGGACTGTGGCCATGCTGGGGCACCACCTTGAATGGTTCTAGTTGAAGAAATCGACCCCAGAACTTATTTTTTAAGTCTGGTACATATTTTATTATTCTTTCTACCAAACTGCTTAGTCTTTGAGGATGCAAGCAAAAGAAACTGGGTAGGTGGAGGGGGTACAAAGACAACCCCCCATAAATATTCTTTTTATACCTACACCACACCTAGAACCACCCCTGAGTCGGATCTACAAATCAAAATGCACTGCTATGGTCAAGTGATGCATATGGACAAGGACAGCTTTGTAAAGAAGTGCAAATCTGTAAGTGTAAAGGGAACTTGTGGAAGAGGTAAATGTAGGAAGACGAGGGGCAAGGTGGTAAAATATGATCTTCAGATGTTGACACTCATGGAGTGACCATGAAATCAGGTAATTTGTTGTTCTTGAGAAAACAAATCAAGCTCAGTGAAATTGCAGTCACAGACAGTACCAGTAATACATAAAAGCACCTGTGCCACTGACATGTAAAAGGCACATGTGCCAGTGACACATAAAGGGCGCCCGTACTGGTGACACATAAAAGGACAGCAGTGTTGGTGACATGTAAAAGACAGCCAGTACACTCTTTAAAATGGTTGGCACTAGGAAGGGCATCCAGTCATAGAAATCAAGCCAAAACAGACAACTGGAGCCTGGTGCCGTTCTTTAGCTTATCAGCTTCAATCAGACTGTCTAACCCATGCCAGCATGGAAAACAAATGTTAAAATGATGATGGTGAAGAAATTAAATCCACTGACATCATCAGCCAATACATATACTGTAAATCCTCAAGTATATTCTGTCCTTGAGTATAATACGCAGGGGATTTTTAGGGGGCTGTACCTCTGAAAAACCTAAATCTTGTGTATAATACGCACCCTGTCTCTAACTTGAATCAAGGAGGTCTTTTTAAGTCCTTGGTTTGTAAAAATATATACGGTAACGTCCTTTATTATTATTGCATATATAACATAATGCAAACGTGTAGCATTTTCGTGCATTTTGTTTGCAGAAAATAAAGAAATAACAGTAATAACTTTTAATAAATGTCGCTTATTGCAAGTTATAGATGATTCTTTTATGACTTCATTGCTTTCAGGCTTAGCTTAAGGTATTTTCGTGACCTACATCACAAAATGCGTCTGAATAAACATAGCTGGACAGTAAATAGAGACTCGGACATTGCTTAGAAAATATCTTTCATTTTTAACCTCGTATATAGTACACACTAGGGATTTTGACCTTTAAACTTTGGGGAAAAAATGCGGATTATATTCAAGGATTTACAGTACTTGTATATGTAAATACATCAGCATTTACATTCATGCATGCCTACATATATAACTGATTTTTAAACCATTTTGAAACCAACCCACCTGAGACAACTCCTGGTTCTGCGAGGCAAACTTCCTGTTTTGAGTGTTTCCAAGGGACATATTTGATTGAAATTTTTTCAGGTACAAGGGCTTATGTCTAAGATTCATTGAGCTAAAATATTTTGCTGTGACAATCCACACTTTAGTCAAAGCAAAAAAGGGAGGAGCAAACACATATAAACAGAATTTGAAATTTTAGTATTTTATAAAGTATGAGCAAAACGCCCCCCACCACCGTCCAATGGACGGTGCTCAGTTGTCAAACATTTAAACCAAATTTTCTCAAAACAATTTGTCCGACCATCCCATAGGCCTCCCCTTTAAGAAACACTGATTTAACCTAAATTTGAGACACCAGCAAAAGAAGAAATAAAGATAGACTTTTTTTCTATTCCAAGAAAAATGATTTTACAAATGCACGTTCTCAGGGCTTTATTGATCGCATTCTCACCTGGAATTAATATTTGTAATTTTTGCAAGACTTATACACTCTCTGATTCCGTCGGTATCTATATATCAAATTTGAGCGCAATCGGATGGAGGATGTCCGAGATCCTAGAAGACACACACAGACAGACAGAACGGATTTTATATAAGAGATATAGATTAGTTTTATATAAACTATAGCAACCACACTGAACAGCTATAATCTCTTGGATTATTGATTGCTATTTTTTTTACTCCACAACTTCTTTTTTATCAGTGTCAAGGTAAATTTATTATCAACGTATTTTTACAGGAAGAAAAAGAAAAGAAAGAAAAACATTAAACGTGTAAAAGACCAAAGTATTGAAAAATAAAACCATAACTACCTCCCCCAAAGAAACAAAGAAAAAGAAAAAATGGGGGGGGGGGAATTGCGCTGCAAAAGATGTGTGGGTTGGGTTGGGGTGGGGGTAGTGAGTTCTATACCCCAGAACAAATGGTGTGGTCAGCTCCGTCTCACAGACAATTACAAAGGTGTTGCCACAGAGAATGGCCCAGGTTTCCAATAAGATTAATGGCTGAACAAAAAGGAAATTATATACCACTCATGAATGAAGTTTGTACAGTTGAAAGAGAACCACAAAACAAACTTAGGAATAAATAAGTTTATTTTATACCTCTTCTTTTTTCTTTATGCCTTTAACCCTCCAACACGGAGTATAGGCCACTCATAACTGAATTCCATGTCACATAATTTTTGGCTTCTGTACTTATATTCAGCCATGAATGTCCCCTTCTAGTTCCTTTTGTGTTGATTTATGCCACGAGTTCTTAGGCCTACCTTTCTTTCTAGATCCATCCGAATTCCACTGTAAATCCCTTTTCACTACATTTGGTGTGTCTTTTCTAATTGTGCTACCAATCCACTTCCACTTTTTCTTAAATATTTGCTCCCTAATTGAAACTTGATTTGTTCTTTGCCATAGCTCCCTATTGCTTATGTGTTCGGGCCATCTAATTTTAAGTATACTACGCAAGCATCAGTTGATGAATGATTGTATTTGCTTATTTGACTTAACTGTTGTTCGCCATGTCTCAGCCCCATACAATATCACCGCTTTTACGTTTGTGTTAAAAATTCTTATTTTGTTCTTTATTGAAATTACACTTGCGCTCCATACTTTTTTTAACAGGTGAAAAGCGGTCCTTCTGCAAAAAGGAAATTATTGGTAATTCCAAGAACAAAATATATATCCTCAGTCTCAAACCTTCCCCTCATATTTCCTAACCCGCTTTTCATATTGTTAAACAGACTTGCAAAACAATTCATTTACAGGTGAAAAGGATAAGGTTAGAAGGTTAGGTGAAAAGGATAAAGTTTCAAACGTTAGAAAAACTTACCAAAATCCGTAACAGCACAACTTAACAAACGGTGGGTGATGGGATTGTATGCTAAACACTGGATGGCATCACTGTGACTGGAAGAAAGAAAAAGAAGCAAATTACATCAAAATCAAATCACAATCAAATGGAAATTGTAGTTGTGATCCCTGTGCTGGTAGCATGTAAAAAGCACCATCTGAACATGGCTGATGCCAGTTCCACCTTGACTGGCTTCCATGTCGGTGGCACATAAAAAGCACCATCTGAACATGGCCAATGCCAGTGCCAGTGCCGCCTTGATTGGCTTCTGAGCCAGTAGCATGTAAAAGGTACCATCCGAATGTGGCTGATGTCAGCGCTGCCTTGACTGGCTTATGTGCCGGTGGAATGTAAAAAGCACCATCCGAACGTGGATGATGCCAGCGCCACCTTGACTGGCTTCTGTGCCGGTGGAATGTAAAAAGCACCATCCAAACGTGGCTGATGCTAGCCCCCTCTGGCCCCTGTGCTGGTGGCACATAAAAGCACCCTCTACACTCTCGAAATGGTTGGTATTAGGAAGGGCATCCAGCTGTAGAAACACTGCCAGATCAGACTGGAGCCTGGTGCAGCCATCTGGCTTCCCAGACCCCAGTCAAACCATCTAACCCATGCCAGCATTGAAAATAGACGTTAAATGATGATGATGATGATGATGATGACTGAAAACACAAATGGTTTTTAAGACGATAAAAGACAGAACTTAGCAAAGAATTCAACTGTTTTGGAACAAATCTTTCTTTTACTTGTTTCGGTCATTGAGGTCATCCTTGAAGGGTTTACTTGAACAGATCAACCCCAGTATTCTTTCACTTGTTTCAGTCATTTGGCTGCGGCCATGCTGGAGCACCACTTTAGTCGAACAAATTGACACAGGACTTATTCTTCATAAACCTAGTACTTATTCTATCGGGCTATTTTGCCGAAGCGCTAAGTTATGGGGACATAAACACACCGACTTCAGTTGTCAAACGATGTGGGGGGGGGGGACAAACAGACACATACAAATACACACACAAACATACACACACACACATATATATACATATACATATATACGACAAGCTTCTTTCAGTTTCTGCCTACCAAATCCACTCACAAGGTTTTGGTCAGCCTGAGGCTATAGTAGAAGACACTTACCCAAGGTGCCACACAGTGGGACTGAACCCGGAACCATGTGGTTGGTAGGCAAGCAGCTTACCACACAACCACACTGCACCTCTTTATTCATTATTTTTTGGGGAAGTCTGGTGCTTATTCCATCACTCTCTTATGCTGAATTGCTAAGTTATAAGGACAAACACAGAGACACATCTGATATATTACAAAATTTACTGTCTCTGTGTGTGTGTATGTGTTTCCTCTATGCACGGCCAAACCACTGGATCAATCTGTACCAAATTTGGTATGAAGGTTTTCCATTACTTGGGGAGGGTTTTGGGGGTGGAAATTTTGGCCCTTGCCCATATAGGTTGCTGCAGCCCCTCCTATGTGACCCTTCCGATTTTTATTCAGTGGTATAATATTGTTTCAATTTTGACAATATAATATTGTTTAACTTTTATTCTTTCACAAATTGTTTCACATTTTTACTTTCACTTTTGATAAGACTATAATATTGTTTATACTACATACATACAATTGCTTACAAAAATAGAAATTAAAGTATAATTTTTTCCTATGTTCATAATTTTTTGCTTACAATATTGAAAGATTCCACCAAAGAAAAAATGTAATCTCTCCAGAAACAACTGTAAAGCAAGGAGGATTGTAGAAAACTGAAGGTGAGAGTTACCCACAAATGAACAACCACACTTCCTCCAAATTTACTTTATGAGTGACATAGGACAACAAACCAGAAGGAGGTGTCAACACTTCAAATGATGGGTTGTTTTAGACGCAGCACTGACAGCCACAAAGGAGAGTGTATCAACCCTATGTTTAAATGTATGAACTCACTAAGATAATGAACCCTTGAAAAATCATAGGCAAAGACGCTTTTTTTTTCCTTTCTCCCTATAAAATATAAAATGGCATCTATTTGCTATAATGTACAATATTGAAAGTTATATATATGCAGGAGTGGCTGTGTGGCAAGTAGCTTGCTTACCGACCATGTGGTTCTAGGTTCGGTCCCACTGCAGAACACCTTGGGCAAGTGTCTTCTACTATAGCCTCAGGCCGACCAAAGCCTTGTGAGTGGATTTAGTCGACGGAAACTGAACGAAGCCCATCATATATATATATATAAACGGCGGTGCATCAGCATGGTCGAAGCTCTGAGCTGAAACTAGAGAAAAAAAAATATGTATGTGTGTGTGTGTTTGTGTGTCTATGTTAGTACCCCCACCATCGCTTGACAACCGACATTGGTGTGTTTACATCCCTGTAACTCAGCAGTTTGGTAAAAGACACCAATAGAATAAGTACTAGGTTTACAAAGAATAAGACCTGGGATCGATTTGTTCGACTAAAGGTGGTGCTCCCGCATGGCCACAGTCAAGTGACTGAAACAAATAAAGGAATAAAAGAATAATGCATGTAGTGACTAAAATTTTCATAAAAATTCTTCAAAAATATTCAAACCTTCTCAAAGCTCCTTGTTTTTGTTTGAATTTTTCTTTTCAGTATTTTTCGCTGTACATCAAAGAGCAATTAATTTTTTATCCTTTTCTAAAAGATAATTTCCTTTTCAAATAACATGAAATAATTTGCCTCGGGGGAAAGATAAAACAGTTATAACTAAACATGTGTGTATATATACATATCAGTGTCTTTCAACACATGATGATTATGATTATGAAGATGATGATGATGAAGAATATATGTAAATGTTTTGATTATTACAAGTGTGTTTTGGTATCTATAGTAATGCTTAGAGCATGTATAAGAAGTTTCATAAAAAAAAACTCGCAGAAGTGGCTATGTGGTAAGTAGCTTGCTTCCCAACTACATATAAACGCATGCATCCAACAGGCACACTTTGCATCTACCAATTTTCATTCACAAAGTAGAAAATATACACCCAGTGTGTTCATAAGTTCATACATGGAAATACCATATACTTACTTACATGACCCGATTTTTTGTCCGACGTCACTTTGTCCATGTCTTTTTGCCTGATGATATATATATATATTGGTGGCACGTAAAGGCACCCACTACACTCTTGGAGTGGTTGGCGTTAGGAAGAGCATCCAGCTGTAGAAACTCTGCCAGATCAGATTGGAGTCTGGTACGCCGGACCTCACTCAAATTGTCCAACCCATGCTAGCATGGAAAGCAAACGTTAAATGGTGATGATGATGATATAGATATATATATATGTGTGTGTGTGTATATATATATACATGTGTGTGTATATATATATATATGTGTATATATATATATATGTGTATATATATATATATATATATATATATAAAAAAGGAAATGAAGAAAATGCTGACAAATAATTGAAGTAATTTAAGTAATTTAATTAGGTGAAAGTTCTTTTTACCGGTTGCGCATTTGTTATGCTTAATGCGCAACCGGTAAAAAGAACTTTCACCTAATTAAATTACTTAAATTACTTCAATTATTTGTCAGCATTTTCTTCATTTCCTTTTTTATATATCACCACTCATGTTCGACATCTCCTTTTTTTAATATATATATATATAATATATATATATATATATATATATATATATATATATGTATATATATATATGTATATATATATGTGTATGTATATATGTGTGTATATATATGTGTGTGTATGTATGTGTGCACATGCATGTAAAAAGCACCACTTGAGCATGGTTGTTGCCAGTACCCCCTGACTGGCCCTCGTGCCGGTGGCACATAAAAGCACCCACTACACTCTCAGAGTGGTTGGCATTAGGAAGGGCATCCAGCTGTAGAAACTCTGCCAGATCAGATTGGAGCCTGGTGCAGCTCCCTGGCTTCCCAGACCCCAGTCAAACCATCTAACCCATGCTAGCGTGGAAAACGGATGTAAAACGATGATAATGATGATGATGATGATTGTTTTGTCCAATGATTTTTAGTCCAATTTTGAATAAACTCTTTAGAAAACAAGGTGAACATCAGAATCAAAGAATCATTGAAAATTTTATAGATAAGGTTTGTCATTAGACAAAAAGACATTGGGCCAAAACACGGGGACGAAAAGATGTCTGACGAAGTGACGTCGGATGAAAAGACCATAGCACCACTTACTTAAATTTCAGGATACCATCCAGCTTACTTGTCCAAATGATAACACATTTGTCTGCAGATCCTGATGCAAAACGCTGACCATCTTTGGCGTAATCTACACAGTATACTTTATCTTTATGACCTTTCAAGGGTTGTATGAGATTGCCATCTGCAGTATTGTAGACAAGTACTTTCTGGCCAACTGCCGCAACCAGTTGGCTATTATCAGGCTTTAGACATACATCAAAAACACTGCAACAGAACAGAAACAGGAAAGAACAATATTACACTGAATTTATAAACATTTGTTATTCTCGAGCAGACAGTTAATACAAGGGAGGTAACCATTTCTACATAATATTTGGTGGGATAACTACTGTATTTGATGGCTTATAAGATGCACGAGTGCATAGGACGCACCCTAGCCTAGGCTATACTTTTGTAAAATAAATTACCACTAAAATAATGTTTTAGTTCCTCCACTTACCTGTATAACTTTATGTTATTACTGGTAATTATAAGCAATTTACTGCATCCACATTTCATATAAACATACTGTAGGCGATTGTTCACCAATAGATGGCAGCACACGTTTTGTAAACATGCATACCATTTGGGGTGAGTTTTGATCCTGTATTGAGTGCATTGGATGCAGGGGTATTTCGTTTTTATCAAAATGTGGTTTTTAAATTGCTTTTATTATTGAAAATTTCAACAACGGGAAACTAATTGTATTCCTCTGTAAGATAACACTGTGAGATAGTTAGCCTCTTTGCTTTCTCCTTCTCTCTCTCTCTCTCTCTTGCACTTTTCATGAGGTTATTTCCAGAGACACCTCCATAAAAACATTTCACCAAATTATAAGTTTGACCCTAATCTGTGTCAACCAAATCATGTTGATTCCAATACCCTTTCATACTTGTTGGGAGTTTTTGAAGAAACAGAAAGCTGAAGAGAAGTGGTTTTAATTTCTTTTACATAAATTGTACCAAATATAAAATTGTAGTTGAAATGATTCAACCAGAAATTGAAAAAAAAAACCAGAATCACAAACCAAACATATCACCAGTTTTGTAGCACTCGAAATGAATGAATAAATATCAATGAGATGGTGGGCAGGACAAGGCAGGGGATACTAGAAATTACTGAAGTATTAGAGTTAGGTCTTTCATTTTAAATACTACAAATTATTGTATACAGTGCTCAGGTGTTGCGTCTTGCAACCTTTTCAATAGCTTGGAAAATTTTAGGAAAATAAAAATAAGAAAATAGTGGAAATTTTACCAGTGAGTGTGTTAAATTATAATGCACAAAAAGAAAATGGCTCTCCCCAGACACAACAGAATATGCTTCAACACACGAACTCATATAAAGAATCTTGCAAACCAAATCCCAAAACGAAACACATATATTTTGTTTTCATGAAGTTCCATTTTAACTCCTACTGCTTAGTTATGGGCATCCATTTTTGCCAGTATGGTCTGAAGCTGATCTGCGTCTTTAATGATGTGCACAATGTCATTTGTAAATCAAAGGTGTGCAGTAGCTTGCCATTGATGATCATGTCACCTGTCCAGTCAATGTCCCAGATGACCATTTCTAGGTATGCAGTGAAGAACTTTGGAGAGATGGTATCTCCTTGTTGGTAACCACTGGCAAGGTACTTGCCTGGATTCTGAACAACTGCTTCAAACCATTGGCTGAGAAAATTCTTCCAGAGACTCAAGCAGGTTTTGAACCATCCCAAGGAACCAACGATATGATCTTTACCTTGTGTCAACTCCAAAAACATACCATGAACAGTACCAACCGCTGTGCAGCCTTCATTCAACTGACCAAGGCGTTGGATTCTATATCAAGAGAACTTCTCTAGGCCATTCTCTCCACCTATGGATGCCCTCCAAAATATATCCACATTCTAACATTCCCCCCATGATGGCATGTTCGCAACTGTCCTGAAGGAAGAGGGATGGCCACAACAATCCCGATGACATACCCGACAATGGGGAAAATATTGCCATGCTTGGGAGCAACTGGGATTAGCAACAGAAAGGGTGCCTGGCTATAGAAAATTTGCCTCACAAAATCTATCTGCTCATGCGAACCTGGAAAAGAGGGCATCACAACAACGGTGGTGATAATGAGAGTACAAACACACACACACACACACACAGTTTTCTCATCTAATGTATAAAAATACTAATGAACACAGTATGATATGGGCTCTGTGAGAACATAACATCACTCAATGAGAAGGCGTAGGAGTGGCTGTGTAGTAAGTAGATTGCTTACCAACCACATAGTTCCGGGTTCAGTCCCACTGCGTGGCACCTTGGGCAAGTGTCTTCTACTATAGCCTCCGGCCGACCAAAGCCTTGTGAGTGGATTTGGTAGATGGAAACTGAAAGAAGCCTATTGTATATATGTATGTATGTATGTATATATATATATATATATATATATATGTATGTATGTATGTGTGTGTATGTTATACACTG
>NW_021835233.1:10000-37500 GCF_006345805.1 Octopus sinensis | reverse complement strand
ACTTTGTAAATATATTTTCATAATCTAATTCTTCTGTTATGCGAACGTGTTCGTTTGTTTTAAGAATATGTGTCTATTTCGTTTGACTGTATTTCCTTCCTCTGTTATTACTAAGTATGAACGAGGTTGC
Organism: Octopus sinensis; assembly: GCF_006345805.1. Lineage (NCBI taxonomy): Eukaryota > Metazoa > Mollusca > Cephalopoda > Octopoda > Octopodidae > Octopus > Octopus sinensis. Next base: position 37,370 of record NW_021835233.1, on the reverse strand, counting down.
TCTAGTTTTTTAATTATTTTGCCCCTTCTAAACCAATTGTTGTTAAACTTAATTCTAACCGTGTCGTGTGTTTTAACTCTGGGAGTTCTGTTGTAATGTTTGATTTCTTCTTTTCGTGAGGCCTGATACCAATTTTGTCGTGTGTAGTATGTTGGGAGATTTGTTCGCAATGTTCTATTCATTATTTGATTTGCAGGGGATGGTGCACCATTTTGTAATTTAGTCGTGCGTAATGCTAAGAGCGCTAACTGAGGTTCTTCGTCACTTTTGAATGCCTTTTTTAGCGTCTTTTTTATTGTCTGTATATTTCTCTCAACCATGCCATTTGCTTGATGATAATGCGGACTTGTCTTCGTGTGATGAAAATGCCAATTTTTTGCAAATTTTTTTAATTCAGCCGAATTGAATTCTGGACCGTTGTCACTTACAACTGTTTGCGGAATTCCGAATTTAGCAAAAGTTTCTTTTAATTTTTTGATTACGGTTTTTGACTGGCAATCATTTATTTCGTGTAGATCAAAAAATCTTGTTGTATAGTCAATAATTGTGACATACGAATTTCCAGACAGGTGAAATACGTCTGTACCCACTTTGGTCCATGTGTAGTAGGTATTTGTATTTCATGATTTATTTATAGTGGTCGGCTGCTTGTTGATTTTTGTAGTCAATGCAGTATGAGCATGTGTTAATCATGTCCTTGATTTGAGCGTTAATGCCGGGCCAGTATATACATTCCTTCGCTCTCTCTATGCATTTTTCGATACCCATGTGTCCGGTATGTTTCCTGTAGAGCTTCTCTACGTAATGACTTAGGTACAATTATTCTTGAACCTTTTAGAACGAGACCATTGACGATTGATATTTCATCGCGAACTGATACGAATGGTTTGATGTTTATTGGTATTTTGTCTTTTGGGGGCCATTCTGTTCTTGTAAATGTGACGAGTGTCTGTAGAGACGGGTCGTCTGCAGTGGCTTCTTTATACTCGTTTAATTAGTGTCGGTTATGGGGTAATTTTTTATTACTGCATGAATGTGCGATTTCATATCTTCGTCTGGTACTTCTGGAGTATTTTGCTCAAGGTATGCACGTGATAGGGTATCTGCAACAATTGATTCTTTACCAGGTATGTGGTTTAGGTCAAAATCATATCTTTGTTGTAACGTAGTAGAAATCTTTGGATTCTGGGGGGGCATTTAGTGATCGATTTTTTGAATATTTGCTTCAACGGTTTATGGTCATTTTCGATTCTGAAATGAGTTCCGTATATAAACTGATGAAATTTCTTGCATGCGAAAACTATACTGAGAGCTTCGCTCTCTATCGGACAGTAGTTTTGTTCCGCTTGAGTTGTTGCACGAGATGCAAACGAAACAGGTAGCCATCTTTCGTTGTGTTTCTGCTCAAGTATCGCTCCGAGCCCATGCTTACTAGCATCTGTAGTTATTTTTATTGGTAGATCTGGATCATAAAATTGTAGCACTGGTTTTCTGGTAATCATTTCTTTTAGCTTTTTTATTGCTTCGATTTGTGGTTTGTCGAATGACCATAACGTGTCACTCTGTAGAAGCTGGCGCAATGGTGCTGTGACTTCGGAGTATTAGATAAAAATTTACATAGGTAATTTGTCATACCTAGGAATCTTTGTAATTCTTTTTTACTTGTTGGCAGTGGCATGTGAATGATTGCTTGTACCTTGGTTGGATCTTGTTTTATCCCTTCGCTGGTTAATATATGCCCAAGGTACTTGATTTGTGATTCATAGAAGATACACTTTGATTTATTTAACTTTAATCCGTGCTTTCGGATTCGATCGAAAACTTGTTGTAGTCTATTTGTGTGTTCTTCTAAAGTGTTGGACCAGATTATGATGTCATCCTGTGAATTTCTTGCTCCTTCTATGCCCTCTATTATTTTTGAAATTTCTTTTTGGAAAACTTCACTGGCGCTGTGAATTCCAAAGGGTAGTCGTGTGAAGCGATACCTTCCAAAAGGTGTGTTGAACGTTAAAAGATGGGAGCTTTCTTCGTCAACTGGAATTTGCCAGTATCCATTAGATGCATCGAGTTTTGAAAAATATTTAGGGTTATGCATTTGTGCAAAAATGTTCTCCGCTGTAGGGAGTTTGAAATGTTGCCTTTTTATGGCTTTGTTTAGATTCTTGGGGTAAACAGAGTCGGAGTTTTCCGTTGGCTTTTTCAACGATGACTAGGGAATTTACCCAGTCTGTAGGTTCACTAACAGGTTTTATGATATCTAATTCTGTCATTCTTTTTAATTCTTTGTTGAGTTTTTCTTTATAGAAAAAGGAACCGATCTTGGTGGATGAATTACAGGAGTTATTTGTGGATCCACTGTGATATGATGTGTTATTGACAAAGTGCCGATTTCTCCGAAACAGTCTTCATATTTTTCTAATATGTCGTTTTTGTTCGACGAATTTATTTTTGAAATTCTCTGAATCAGGTTCAGATCTTTAGCTGTCTTTGCATCTATAACTGCGTGCGAGTTTGTTTTTGCAACAATGAATTTTATTTGCTTTGATAATTCTTTGTATTTAATGACTGCTGTGCATTTTCCTAGCACTTTTATAGCTGTGTTATTATAAGCTGATAATCGAGTTGAGGTTTTTGCAGTTGTGGTTTTGGAATTATATTTCTATATTCTCTGAATGGCAGTACGGTTACGTCTGCTCCTGTATATATTTTGAATGTTACATTCGAGTTGTTCACTTTTAGTTCGACCGTCCAAATGTCTTTTGGAGTCTTGAACTTTTCGATTTTGTGCACGCGGGAATTATTTGCAGTGATCATTTCGAGTGCATGTGTATCGTCATCTGATTCATCGTCGGTATGTATCTCTACTTTATGTACAAATTTTCTTGATTTGCACATTTTTGCATAGTGTCCTTGTTTCTTGCATTTTTCACATGTCTTGTGAAATGCTGGGCATTTATTTCTTTTGTGATTATAACCACAATAGTGACAGTTAGTGACGTAGTGTTGACTTGGCGCTTGAAACTTCGCGGGCTTTCTGTCACTTCCGCCCTGTTCGTTTTGATGTCTGGATTGCATATGGCGGGTTATTTGAGTTTTGGCGCCTTTTCTGTCGTGTTGACTATATACCCTCGAGATTTCGTTATCTCTTGTTTCGGATGTGGCATTTAGCATTCTTGATTGGAGTCGTGTTTGCTCTGCACTCTGACCTGCTTGAATTGTTTTTTGTAGGTCTAAATTTGGTTCTCTCAGTAATCTTTCTCTTAATCTCATGTCTCTGATTCCACATATCAGAATATCTTTGGTGAGACTGTCTGTGAGGTTGCCGAATTCGCACTGTTGTGCCTTTTGGCGCAACTCTACTACGTACTCATCGAATTTTTGATGTTCCGCTTGTCCACATGTGAAGAATTTGTGTCTTAGGAAAGTTATGTTTTTCCTGGGTTCACACAATATGCATCGTTTTCGATTACTGTCTGAAGGTTCATCTTCGTCGGGTGAATCGAAATCCAGTGTGGAATGGATATCTCGGCCTTTAGAACCGATGCAAGTTAAAAACATTGAAGTTTTTACTTTGTCTGGCTTCATGTCACTTTCTGTTGCTATCAAAAAGAGATTGAATTCTTTTTTCCACTTTTTCCATGCTGCGGCTAGATTTTCCTGATTAAAGTCTAGGTCTTTTGGATGCGGTATAAATTTCCATTTCGTCTTTGAAGTATGATTTCAACTTCTTTTTTCCTTTGGTTTCTGTATTTTGGGTTCTTTTAGTATTCTGACACCATGTTGTTGTTATATATATATAATGTATTGAGTATTAAAGGAAGTAGTGAGTACTTAGTATGAAAGATTAAGAAAATGAGAGAGACTGAAACAACGTGTTAACGATACGAGATACTTTATTCGACTGCCGTTGTTGTACAAGTTAATTGTTTTGGCGGGAAACAAAGTGAAAGTCCTTTTATCAAGGGAGACAATGGGCGACGTTGATTGTTCATGTTTGTTGTGATGATTATATAACAGGAAGCTTCAGAATCGATTTGTATGTCGTCTCACTTCGAAATTTACTGCTCCCAAATGTCAAGTTGTAGCGCCTTCCTTTCAGCGTTCATCAGCTTCAAAATTCCGTAGAACACAATCGTCCATCTTAAATGTACGCAGCGTGTGATATATGCAGTACCTTCGTACTTTGTTCCTTATTATATTGAACTTGACGAAAGGCGGCGAGCTGGAAGAAACGTTAGCACGCCGGGCGAAATGTCTAGCGGTATTTCGTCTGCCGTTAGGTTCTGGGTTCAAATTCCGCCGAGGTCGACTTTGCCTTTCATCCTTTCGGGGTCGGTAAATTAAGTACCAGTTACGCACTGGAGTCGATGTAATCGACAATAACTTTGTCCTGGTTTGTTCCCTCTATGTTTAGCCCCTTGTGGGTAATACAGAAAAAGGTATTTCGTCTGCCGTTATGTTCTGAGTTCAAATTCCGCCGAGGTCAACTTTGCCTTTCATCCTTTCGTGGTCGATAAATTAAGTACCAGTTACGCACTGGGGTCGATGTAATCGACTTAATCCGTTTGTCTGTCCTTGTTTGTCCCCTCTGTGTTTAGCCCCTTGTGGGTAATACAGAAAAAGGTATTTCGTCTGCCGTTATGTTCTGAGTTCAAATTCCGCCGAGGTCAACTTTGCCTTTCATCCTTTCGTGGTCGATAAATTAAGTACCAGTTACGCACTGGGGTCGATGTAATCGACTTAATCCGTTTGTCTGTCCTTGTTTGTCCCCTCTGTGTTTAGCCCCTTGTGGGTAATAAAGAAATAATTATATTGAACTTGATGGCATGTATCTGCTTTCAGCAAATGAAAAGCTGTCTTTAACTGACGTTGAAACAGCAATTCAGCCGGCGATGTTTCAGTTGTTGAATACAGAGTAATTCTGAAAGAGAAGAACCTGTCAACCTTAGTTTCCAGTGTCTTTTCTTTGATCATTTTCATCTTCTTCATTGCCTCTTCGAATGTACGAACAGTATGTTCAGTTTGGCCATTGATCTGACAGTACCAGCATTGGGATCTTTTCGATTTGACCGGCAGTTTTTTAAAATAATTTCCACGTAACTAAACACTTTAAAACTTTGTATACTGGTAGAATGTGTTTATAAAACATCTTTTTCTCTTGGCTTTATTGAGAAAATTCTATGGTTTGTAAGATATTTGTTGTTTTTTTCTTCAATTTCTGCAATTTCAACCAATCAATGACGTCTATTGAGGTAAAAAAAACATTCTGTGCCGTATGAATATGTTTATGAAACAAATTGGGTTTATTTACATTTGGGAAGAAAAAAAGATACCCTTCCCCCCACCCCTAACCCTAACCCTAAAACAGATTGAAATGCAATAGATCGATACTAGGGTCATAATTATGGGTGACAATTTCATATGACACCGCTAGAAAAAAACTGTTGTTCAAACCGAAAAGATCCGACTTTTTCAATATATTGCCTTTCCAGTTGGTCCAGTTCTTTCTCAGTTCGGTTCTTTATTGAATCTATTGGTATTACTATCTTTTCAACGGGTAACATTGCTTTAATATCCGTTACACAACCTAGCTAATTTAAACTCTGCTAGAATCTCTTTCAATTTCACCATTCCTCTCTTTCTCAACCGAAGGAGATATGACTCGCCAATTTAGGATTGACTTTCTCCATTCAATTTCCACGCAGCAACGTGCGAACTTTGCCTTCAACCACCAATAAAATAAAATAAAAACAAAGATAAAATGTTTTATAAAAGCATTAAATAGATAAGTCTTTATTGAATGTTTTTGTATTTCGGAATGGTCATTTTGCCAGTTTAGCCAATGAAAACACACGCACTATATATTTGGTGTTATTTTGCTTCAATGTTATCTATTTTTTACATTAATCTTAATCTTATTTCAGCCAGAGTTCTTTCGTCACACTCCTGTGACCGCATCAGTGGTCCTTTACTTTCTTCTTTCTTATTTGTGTCTCTCCTTACTAACCGTCAGCCATTTTGTATTTCTATTGTATATGTATTCATTTGCGCATGCGTATACCCCTATGTGTGTCTATGTTTAGTTAGTATGGGGGTGGGGAGAACCACTGATGAGGTCACAGAACTGTGACGAAAGAACTCTAGCCGAAATAAGATTAAGATTAATGTAAAAAATAAATAAAGCTGAAGCAAAGTAACACTAAATATGTAGTGCGCGTATTTTTATTGGCTGAACTGGCAAAATGACCATTCCTAAATACAACAACATCTGTTTCAACACACGATTTCACATCAAGAATCTTGCAAAACAAATATATAATCTTTACTGAATGTCAACGTTAAAAAAATGTCACGGGGTCATTTAAAACAAAATTTGTTATGGCGAATTTTCCTACGGCAAAAACATTTAAGATGAAATTTCTTATAATCACTCCAGCCTCAGATCTACGAGTGTACTGTCCATTTTCGGTGTCTTTCCTGTCATTACTATAACGGCCTCAGCTGCTTTTACACTTCTCCCACTCAGACACATTTAACTCACTTCTCTCTCCATCTCTCACCAACCTTGTTTTGTCCAACCTCCCAGCCCCATGCTGACCATGTCCAATCCTTTCTCCCCAGAGCATTAGCCGTTTTGGCATCCCCTTCCTGCAGGTGTTGGCCTGCAACTGTTTAAGCCACTGATTCTCAACCGGGTCCATATGACACCTAGGGTTCATATAAGATTTTTGAGGGTGTACAAGCAAGCAAAATATTAAATCAGGGATCCACAGCAGGATTTTAAGAGTCAATGAAAGAATTTTGCTTTGAAGATATTTATTGGAAGAAACACCCAGGTGTTTTTCTCAAACGTTTTACACAATTCAAGATGTCTCCGACCACTGAAACATTTTCTGCCCCCAGTGCCGTCATGAAACATAGTCATACATGCTTAGGGGCGAAATTATTGTGGCGTATTTATGGTGGGGGCCTGCTGTTAGTAAATAAATACTATTGGGCCCAGTGCAATGGTTTACCTGGGGATCTGTAATGCTTACTAAGACAGCCCTGTGTCTTAGAGGCTATTATTGCAAAGTGAAAAACAAAATAGGAGTTTCGAAAGAAGTATCTATAAAACTATTTCGTTTTTTTAGATTTGGTTTGCAAGATTCTTTATATGAAAATAAAATAAGAAACAGGTGGAAATTTTACCGGTGAGTGGTTTATATTATAAGGCACAAAAAGAAAATGACTCTCCCCAGAGACAACAGTCTATAAAACTAGTTTTTAAATAATGAATGGCAATGGAGGGTCCACAAAATAAAAGAGTACTCAAAGGGGTCCAATGATAAAAAGTGGCTGAGAACCACTGGTTTAAATGGAACATTAGTCATCCTCAGCCACTTTGGTCTCGGGGTGGTCTACAAAGGTCATGGGCGCTGCTTGTTCCTCGAGACTTAGCAGGTAAAAACAAAAATACCTAAGTCTACCCTTATTAGGAAACTATTTAGGAAATGCGTAGTCGTATTTCGTCTGCCGTTACGTTCTGAGTTCAAATTCCCCCGAGGTCGACTTTGCCTTTCATCCTTTCGGGGTCGATTAAATAAGTACCAGTTACGCACTTTAATCCGTTTGTCTGTCCTTGTTTGTCCCCTCTGTGTGTAGCCCCTTGTGGGTAGTAAAGAAATAGGAAACCATTAGCTTGTCGTTCTCCCTTTTGTTACTCTACATATCGTGCTAACGAAGCAGCTTCTATTCATTGGGGTCAACCTGTTAAAAATAGCGACTAAATATACCTCATATCACACGCTATGATCTTCATTAAATGGAGGGCGTATGATATAATGCATTCATAGACTTATTGTAACAGAAAAAGAAAAACACACGAGATGGTCACAGCTGGAATGCCTTGATTTGTAGATCAACTAACATTGGGAAACAACAACTGCAACAATTCTACCAATTTCTGTATTATGCCTTACTACACAGCTCAGAAATACATCGAAGTCAGAGCTCGCTACTTGTTAACATTTATATTCCCAATCGCCAACCTACGGAAGATCAAGATGTCAAGTGTATCAACCTCGAACCTCAGCAAATAAACTCATTAATTACACAGAGTTTCCTTACGCAACCACAATACGCTACAAAGTATATTGAACGCTGTAAACTATACTAGCAGTATCGCCCGGCGTTGCTCGGGTTTGTTTTCTTTTCGACCCTTTAGAATTGGAATTTTTGAAAAGTAAAGATTTTGCATTACGTAGCTTGTTATTCTCTTAAAGTGAACATTTTTCTGGTTGAAATACACCGAAAAATGGCGACACAGCAGTAAAAAAAATCGTAAAAAATAAGGATTTTCATAGAAAAAAAGCACCTTTTTGATGTAAATAATTTTTGGTGTTAACATGGTCCGATTTGAAGTTTTTCTTCTACAGAAGGAAGAGCAAGCCTTCTTCTACCATACTCTCAATTTTGGTCAACTTGCGCCGCAGGGTCTCAGAGGAGATAGTGTTAGTTGAAGGCTACCAAACCTGCCATACACAGACAACTTCAGCTTTATATATAGAGAGATTATGGTTGCATAATGAAATACGGTGTCCCTACAAGTAATTGACGTGTAAGTAGGAGCTGCTAGGAATTTGTTTAATATACGTAAAATTGATATATTCAATAATGTTTCACCATTATCAGGTCTGTTGTGCTTACATTTTATTGAGGTCCTTGTTGGTGTTGTTAAGCAACAAGACGGGTAAGAGTGATTAGGTGATGGTCTAGGGCAGTGGTTTTCAACCAGGGTTCCGCCAATACAGTCCAGGGGTTCCGCAAGAAGTTACAAAACTGCTAAAATTGGCAGTAATTTTTAATTCTCCTGTGCAGATATGTGTGCATAAGACTATTAAATTATTGCACAGGGGTTCCTCGAGCCAGTGGAATGTTTCCTTGGGGTTCCGCTCCAGCAAAAAGTTTGAAAAGCCCTAGAATCTAGGGCTTAGGCGCGGGAGAACCCAGACCTTGGTAAAAAAAAAACCTTTGGTCGTCTTGTTGTAGTCTAGGGCTCTTCGTTGACGCCCGACACCACTGGGAGGTGGCCCTCGAAGTCGCTGGAAATGGAGATCTCCATGTCCAAATTCTTGAACGGCTGAGGTCCTTGAGCAAAACTCTTTGTCTGATAACCCAGAATACATGCCCAAAGAAGTCGCACGACTCTACCGCAACGTATCATCAGATGAAAGGATGAGCCTATATCAGCAGAAGACTCGGTATATTCAATAACGGTACACTTTTATATTTAGTGGCTATTTAAGCAAAGTGTTCGTGGATGGTTAATGGGTTCGATGTGGTACTGAAGATGGAGCAAGAACTCCTTAAATGAGCACATGCATCCATTTTTCTATCTTCAGTCGTATTGTTAATTACGTTAGATGTCTTCGGATGCGAAACGTCGCAAGAAATCAATGAGGGTAGAGATAGACCAAAGAAAAAAAACTCAGTGAAAGACGACTGTAAAGGGAAATAACTAGTGTAAGTTTTAATAAATTTCAGAAGAGAGTTGCTTCCCCTACAATAAACCGTTTACAACTATACGGCTGAGGCGAAGGTATTGTTTCAGTCGTGTTTGTTTGTCTGTTGGTTTGTTCGTGGACAAGATATCTCAAGAACTGTTGGATAGATTCGGATGAAACTTTTAGGGATCTTTGGCTTTGTGACTGGCACGAACTGATTAGGCTTTGGGACCGATCCAGTACCGGACAAGGATTATGGATTATTTTTCCTGTTTTTTTTTTTTTACTTAATTTTTTAGAGCAGTCAAGTTCATTTTTAGTATTCTCGTTTATGAGAGCAGTCGAGTTTATTTCAGATATTTGCATTTTAAAAACGATCTCCAGCTACTCGTTGAGAGGACGTTGGTGTTGACTTAGCGGAGGCTTGTTCTCTCTGAGTGCTCTTGTTTTTAAATTGTAACTCTGCTACTTTGTCACTTGGTTTCGATTACAATAGACTCATGACTTTCTCATAGAAAACGAGAAAATATTAAAATTTCTAAAATGACTGTATGCGATTTAAAGAAATTCAACGTTTTTGTTTTTCAAATCTGTTGTTACACAGCTGCATATAAAATCGATTTGAAAACTTTAAGGCTAGCAATTTCGAGAGAAGGGGTAAGTTGATTCCATCGACCCCAGTGATCAACCGGTAATTATTTTATTGACCCTGAAAGTATGGAATACTTATATAAGGAAAATAAGAAAAGATAGAAAATGCTAAAATAATCTTATCATAAAGAACATTTTAGTACTGGTTTCAGTCATTGCGACTTTTTCAACTTAGACTAAAGCATGAAAAACAATTAAATTGTGGAAAAATTAACTGAACTGTTTTGTTTTAAAATTTCCATAGTTTTCAAAAACATAAGGAGTTACCAACGGAATTTTCGTTCCAACAATCCACTAAACAACCACACACAACAAACCCGTACCACGCGTAACAATTACCAACGACGGCCCCCTAAAACACCACATCCAAACATGGGATACAGAGACATACTTTTCAATACTTTTCCAAGAACCCGCACCATAAGTCACTACAACAGAGTACTCCACAACAATATGGAACAAATATATAACGGCTACCGTCCCAATCACCCCAATCATATTTTAGACCCAAAACGCAAACACAGACAGGAGGGACCAAAAGTGATAAAAATCATCAATCTAACTCACAAAGAACTAACAGCAAACCAAATCAATATACTCTCCAAAAGGGCTCAAGTTTGCACCCCACCTCAACGCTCCAACTACAACGAAACGAAAGAAGACGTTACGGAATTCTGTAGAAAATTACGACTCGCTGAGGGACTATACGACAAATACAACGGAGACGAATCGTTAGTCCGAAACAGAAGTAACTACACCCCATCAAAAGGCAAGAACAAAATTCTTGACCATTTCTGTTAATACATTACCGATTACCCATATCAACACATGCACAAACGAAAACAGAAGCCAAACTTCAGCAAAAAAAGAATGGGTTGAGCAGAACAAATTAAAAGATGATAAAACAATAACAATCAAAGAGGCTGATAAAGAGAGTGCAGTTGTCTTAAAGGACATGGTATACTATATATATTTCTTTATTTCTTTATTGCCCACAAGGGGCTAAACATAGAGGAGACAAACGAGGACAGACAAAGGGATTAAGTCGATTACATCGACCCCAATGCGAAACTGGTACTTTATTTATCGACCTCGAAAGGATGAAAGGCAAAGTCGACCTCGGCGGAATTTGAACTCAGAACGTAGCTGCAGACGAAATAACACGGTATACTATATAAGTATAGTACTATCCATATTAGAAGACACAATATATTATGAAAAGGTCCAACATTACAGTCAGCAGAAAATAATGAGAAATCTAAAAACTATGTTAAACCTATACAGAGAATGGTTCACCGACAAGTAATATGATTATATGACCAACTTCAAAAGTAATTCCAGTCAATTCTATGGTATTCCTAAGATACACAAAAGTGAGAAAATAAGTAACACACGCAGGATAGCCACAGGCATAATAATCAAGATCCCTACTCCTAATGGCCTCAAACTAAGACCTATAATAACAGGTCCCGCATGCGAAACCCACCGCCTCAGTAACTTTTTAGATACCTTCTTAAAACCATTCCTCAAGCATGTCAAAAGCTATATAAGGGACGACCTGTATATACTCAATCACTTTCCTAAAACAATAATCAAAAACACCCTACTAGTATCCTTCGATGTAGTCAACCTCTATTTTAATATCCCCCCACAGCCTCGGAATAGATGCAATTCAATTCTGGCTAGAGCAACACTCTTTGTCTGATAATCTAGAATACATGCCCAAAGAAGTCGCATGACTCTACCGCAACATATCATCAGATGAGAGGATGAGCCTATATGAGCAGAAGACTATGCATGGATATGTTAGTAGAAAGATCTGTGATGATAGTAACATCGATTATGAAAGCAGCTTATCATGGACCAATAGCCGGATCACTACCTCCCACCTTCAAGGGTAAGCGTTTGCTACCCAGGAACAGGAAATATCAACCAAGTACCTGATGCACAAAAGGGATAGAGACGCAGAAAAAACCGTAAAATGTGACAACCGATGCAGACTTTGTGGAGTTCAAACTGAAGATATCACCCACATCATAAGCAGTTGTCTGAAAATGTCATCATGGTATTATCTGCCGATGAGACATGACATTTAACTAGGACATTCTATAATGAAATCCGTCAGAAGGATAATCCCGAGGACAAAGAAATAAGGACCCACAGTATGGTAGAAGCTATAGCCACTCATAATAAAAAGGAATGCTGGTGAAATGTCCCAGTGAAGACCTCACTAAATGTAAGCACAACAGACCTGATGTAATGATTTGGGATAGAGAAGAGAAACTGTGCACAGTTGTTGACATTAGCTGCCCAGTGGATGTTAACATAAAGCTGAAGATCAGTGATAAAGAGAACACCTGTGCTGAGCTTTTGAGAAATCTGCAGTTACTCTATCGAGATTACAAATTCAGGTTTATACCTGTAATCATTGGGGCCCTGGGATATGTCACACACTGCTTAAATACCAATCTTGAGAAATTAGGCTTCTCAAAACCAGAAAGGAGAAAGCTAATTCAAAGACTACAGATCTAATCCAACACTGGAACTGTAAAAATCTGTAAAACTTCCCAGTTTAGCATTTAAATATATATGCAACTATATGCACGAGATTTTAAACAAAACAAAAGCAATGCATGAGAGAACATATACAAGGAGGGAGAGAGAGAGGAGAGAGTGAGGGAGTGAGATAGAGAGAGGGAAAGAGTGAGAGGAAGAGAGAGGGAGTGAGTTGTGTGTGTGTGTGTGTGAGAGAGAGAGAGAGAGAGAGAGAGAGTGAGATAGAGAGAGGGAAAGAGTGAGAGGAAGAGAGAGGGAGTGAGTTTGTGTGTGTGTGTGTGTGAGAGAGAGAGAGAGAGAGAGAGTGAGATAGAGAGAGGGAAAGAGTGAGAGGAGAGGAAGAGAGAGGGAGTGAGTTTGTGTGTGTGTGTGTGTGAGAGAGAGAGAGAGAGAGAGAGTGAGATAGAGAGAGGGAAAGAGTGAGAGGAAGAGAGAGGGAGTGAGTTTGTGTGTGTGTGTGTGTGAGAGAGAGAGAGAGAGAGAGAGAGAGTGAGGGAGTGAGATAGAGAGAGAGGAAGAGAGAGGGAGTGAGTTTGTGTGTGTGTGTGTGAGAGAGAGAGAGAGTGAGAAATTAGGGTTAGGGTTAGGGTTCTCCCTTTTGTTACTCTACATGTGCAAACGAAGCAGCTTCTGTCCAGAGGGGTCAACCTGTTAAAAATAGCGGCTAAATATACCTCATATCACACACTATGACCTTCATTAAATGGAGAGAGAGTGTGTGTGAGAGAGAGTGTGAGAAAGAGAGAGAGAAAGTGTGTGAAAGAGGATGTGAGAGTGAGAGAGAGAGAGAGGGGGAGTAAAATATAGAGAGAAATAGATTGATGGTGATAGACTGTGAGATTTGTAAACCTAAAAGTCGAGGTCTTCCTCGTAGAATTTATATAATTTTTATTATTATTTACGGATAACATTCTCCTTAGGACGCAGATCTCGAAAACCAAACTCGTTTTTCTGGAGGACGCATCGTTTCAGAGCCTTTCGGGGCTCAACATACATAACCACATACACTCGCATTTATACAGTAGGGCACACACGCACGCACGCGCATTAATGTGTGTAGTATATGGAGGAGGAGGAGACCCCCTTCGGTCATGAATGACCACGGGATTGCACCTAGAAAGTTACACTCAAAGGTTCAAGTCCAGCAAGGTTGTTTATGGAAGACCAGCAGTCGCTCATGCATATACTGGCCTCCCATCTCCATGCCATCAATGTTATCCAAGGGAAGGACAAAGGCCGATACAACTTACCACCAGTGATGTTGCAACTCATTTCTACAGCTGAGAGAACTGGAGCAACGTGAAATAAAGTGCCTTGCTCAAGAACACAACACACAGCCCGGTCTGGGAATCGGACTCTCAACCTCAGGATTGTAAGCTTGCTGCTCTAAATACTGAGCCATGCACCTTCACAACAACAACAACAATAATAATAATAATAATAATAATAATAAATGCCCTGATGCAGTACCAGGCAGTGGCTCTCATGGCTTCTGATCTTAACTGATTGGAAGTGTTATCATGTACATTGTTTTGTCTTGGTATAAAAGATGGGCTACAGCAAATATTCTGCTCAATACCACAGATTTGCTTGTCAGTTGTTTGAGCTTAACCAATTGAGCATGTCCCTTAGTGGCTGACGATATGTACATCTCTGATCACGAGCAGAAGTAGTGGGGGAGCATCATAGCCATGTGTTGAGAGGGATTCTTTGGGGTTTGGATAATTCACCTCTGGAAACATGGGTGGTTCTTTCAACATCCTTAAACAACCCTTATTCAGGGACCTTTCGAGCGGGAAGGGCTACTCAACCTGAAGAAAATTCTAACTGGGCCCCACCTGCAAGGTCATGTGCTGTTTATCTTGATATGAGATCACCATGTCGCGCACATATGGTTGTGATGCATGTGCCTGGTGTACCCTTATCAGACGGGTAGTCATGATGGGTATACTGGGCTTCGTATATTTTACCCCAGTGTCACTTTGATGGCATGAACTGCTCTCTCACTCAATAATAATAATAATAATAATGATAATAATAATAATAATAATAATATTAATAATAATAATAATAATAATGATGATGAGGAGGAGGAGACCCCCTTGGGTCATGAATGACCATGGGATTGCACCTAGTAAGTTACCCTCTGAGGCAAAAGTCAGAGCAAAGTTGTTTGTGGAAGGTCAGCAGTTGCCCATGCATACCGGCCTACCCTCTCCACACCACTGATGTTATCCAAGGGAAAGGCAAAGGGGCCGATACAGCTTGGCCCCAGTGACATCGCAACTCATTTCTACAGCTGAGTTAGCTGGAGCAACGTGAAATAAAGTGTCTTGCTCAAGAACACAACACACAGCCCTGTCCGGGAATCGAACTCACAACCTCACGATCGCAAGCTCTACGCTTTAACCACTGAGTATATATATGTATATGAATACAAGCGCACACCTACGCACGCGAACACACGTAGCGCAGACGATTGGGAAAATATAAATGAAACAAGCTCGCAGCGTTATTTGAACTCACGACGCATAGGTACGCAACTAAATGCTGTTTGGCATTTAGCCATGGAAAGATTTCAAAAAAAAAAAAAACATCGTGCGAGGTCAACGTCCTGAAGAAATCATCCAGATAAATCGATATTGGCATAGATTACGTAATAGTAATTTCTAGTATTGATTTTTCCGTCAGTCTGTTTACAATGTCACGTCGACCCGCCACTTAGAGACTTCTCGCTGTTGTAAACAGAGTGGCGAGGTTTTAACGGCATTCAAAAGTACATGCACACATTCACGTGCATACGCATACACACACACAAGCACACACACTCATATACACGCCCACACGCACACACAAATGCGCACACAGTCTCACACACACATTCGTACACTCACTCGCATACACAGAAGGGCACACACGTGCATACGTTCACTTTCAGTGTCTCGCATACACAGACACATAAACACACATCCTTACACAAGTACACACATACCCTCACACACAAGCACACACATACACACACACGCACGCACGCACGTATACACTCAGACTCACACACAAACAAGTATATATATATATATATACATATCTATTTCTTTATTGCCCACAAGGGGCTAAACATAGAGGGCACAAATAAAGACAGACAAACGGATTAAGTGGATTATATCGACTCCAGGGCGTAACTGGTACTTAATTTATCGACCCTGAAAGGATGAAAGGCAAAGTCGACCTCGGCGGAATTTGAACTGACAACGTAGCGGCAGATGAAATGCCTATTTCTTTACTACCCACATGGGGCTAAACACAGAAGGGACAAACAAGGACAGACAAACGGATTAAGTCGATTATATCGACCCCAGTGCGTAACTAGTACTTATTGAATCAACCCCGAAAGGATGAAAGGCAAAGTCGACCTCGGCGGAATTTGAACTCAGAACGTAAATACTGTTCAGCATTTCGCCCGGCGTGCTAACGTTTCTGCCAGCTTGCCACCTTAAACCTGACTAAGTTTTAAATAAACATGTACAGGTGAGATACAGATCGGAGATAATGATTTGTCCCATGTAGAAACTGTAGGTGCTAATCAGAGGTATTGTAAACTCTTCTTGTGAATCCATGGTAGTGTCAGAAACTCTTCCATATCATTAGCAGATATCTCAAGGTGAGCCGCTTTTCGCCCATAACCTGTAAGCTTCACTAGAGTGGGGCAGCGAGGACTGAATAAATTTTCGCTGACGGGAGGGTTTCACCTGCTGTCTCTTCTCAGCCACAACCCCTTTGAGCCGGTTTCAGCTGAAATGCCTATCGCCTTAGAGGCTTTCTTCGACTGACTGAATCCCAGACCAATCTTCTACAGGATATGGTGCACTGAACTCGCTGGAAAGAAGCGGCAGCCGACTTCGATAGGGAACGAGGCCGCGTGCAATCCCTTGACAAGGGCCTCATCAACCAAGTCCTGAAAATTTGTGGCTATGACTGAAAATATCTCAGAATAGCCTTCTGCAAAACTATATACAATAAATATTGGAGTGCTACGTGTGTAATACACCAATCTGATCGCTTCAGTTAACAGATTATTTTTTCAGGTCATACACACACACACATATATATATATATATATATAAGAATACAAAAAATGGGACAAGAACGCAAAACATCCAGACTGTTAGATGATACAAAAGAGGAACAAGAAAAAACAAGGACGGGTCATTCGGAGTTTTCTTTCGTCAGTCGAGTTCCAGATTTGATTTGCAGTTACAACTGGTTATACTCGAGACTGCTCCAATCTGGCCATCCCTCAAGGAAAATCTAAGCCAAGCGCACTAGATTTCTCGGAAGAAGGCAGCGAATGTATACGAAAACAAGGGCGAAAAAAAGCCCGGAGAAATGTTACACAAATACAAATGCAAACAACAGGACATTAACAACAGGTGTCTTTCGAGATACACACACACACACACACACACACACACACACATATATATATATATACTGTGGTTTTGCTGATTTCCTCAGTCTGGAGGTGTTTCACATCACCACTCCTGTTTTTACCTTTTTCCCAGCTGTTGGTATATTTGGTATATAAGGGTGTTTGATTCGGCTGCCCTCCTCTGTACCTTATTCGATGATGACATAAGAGACAAACCCCAATTTCAGCAGGCACGTATTGCAATATTCAGGAATTTTTAAAATAATCTATGCGGGTCCCCACTTTGCATAAACGAGTCGGTGTGATGTTTTGTGATATTTATTTGGAGAAAATGCTTCTTATATACCATCAAATGCAGTGTATATAATTATCAAAGGCAGTATATATAATTTGCACTCAGAAGGGTTTAACATAGGTGCAAGAGTGAGTGTGCGGTAAGAAGCTTGCTTACCAACTACATGGTTCCGGGTTCAGTCCCACTGCGTGGCACCTTGGGCATGTATCTTCTACGATAGCCTCGAGCTAAAGCCCTGTGAGTAGATTTGAGAAACTGAAACTGAAAGAAGCTCGTCGTGTGAGTGTGTGGGCGTGTGTGTCTGTGCTTGTCCCCCACCGATGCTTGAAAACAGGTGTTAGTGTGTTTACCGATTCCTAATATAGCGGATCGGTAAAAAGAGACCGATAGAATAAGTACCAGACTTTAAAAAAAATAATAAGCCCTGGCGGTCGGTTTTTCTTCAAGGCGGTGCTCCAGCATGACCGCAGTCTAATGATTGAGTCAACTAAAAGATAAAACAAGGATTGGCACAAAGCCTATAATATAGAAAGGAGGTTCGTCTTTTAAATCAACCCCAGTCCTTGACTGGTTCTTCTTTCATCAACTCCGGAAAAATGGAAGGCAAAGTCTACCAGGACAACTTCTGAACTACGAAGAAAGTTGAGAAGAAATAAAAAGTACGATTGAAGTTACGACTCTTTCTGATCTGGGTTCAAATGCCACAGGGGTTGATAAAGTAATGCAAAATTTAGGATTGGAATATTATAACGAAACGAAAAAGAAGTGCTTCGTTTTTAATATAACAACGGTAAGTAACTATGAGAATCATAAAATTTAAGCTATACAAAAGTTATTTCCCTTAGATTACTTTTCACAAATCTCTCTTTCTCTCTTTTTTTACTGATAGAAGGAATTTAATGATAGAAAGTTAGTTGTCGTGAGTTCTGCTCACATATAATTCCATTTGTTCCCTTCTTGGAAGACATTAACCAATTTGTTGCAAGAATAACTTTATATTTCTGTTTTTACTGAATCTTTGTTTACGGGTTCGTTTAAACACCAGTTACATTGATTTGAAGCCAGAAATGTAAAAATTCAAAATACATTCTTAAATAAACCCAGGTGCCATATAACACCGTTAGGATAATAAGAGTTAAGATAATAAGGGTACAGCAATACAACTGTGGTCATTTCTTCCTTTTTATTCAGTAATCAAATAAATAATATGTTCCTCTTTTATAGCAGTGAAAATAACAAGAAAAAAAAGGCAATATGATACATTTTATAATCTTTTTTATTCTTTTACTTGTTTCAGTCATTTGACTGTGGCCATGCTGGAGCACCGCCTTTAGTCGAGCAAATCGACCCCAGGACTTATTCTTTGTAAGCCTAGTACTATTCTATCAGTCTCTTTTGCCGAAATCGCAAATTTATAAATAAAATACTACAATTAGCCGTTATTTTTTGATGGCACGGGGCCAGCTAGGTATAAAATGAATAAGTAAATAAAATACCTATTTCTTTACTACAAGGGGCTACACACAGAGAGGAAAAACAAGGACAGACAAACGGATTAAGTCGATTATATCGACCCCAGTGCGTAACTGGTACTTATTTAATCGACCTCGAAAGGACGAAAGGCAATGTTGACCTCGGCGGAATTTGAACTCACAACGTAGCGGCAGACGAAATACCTATTTCTTTACTAACCAAAAGGGGCTAAACACAGAGAGGACAAACAAGGACAGACAAACGGATTAAGTCGATTACATCGACACCAGTGCGTAACTGGTACTTATTTAATCGACCCCGAAAGGACGAAAGGCAAAGTCGATCTCAGCGGAATTTGAACTCAGAACGTAGTGGCAGATGAAATACCTATTTCTTTACTAACCAAAAGGGGCTAAACACAGAGAGGACAAACGGATTAAGTCGATTATATCGACCCCAGTGCATAACAGGTACTTATTTAATCGACCCCGAAAGGATGAAAGGCAAAGTCGACCTCGGCGGAATTTGAACTCAGAACGTAGCGGCAGACGAAATACTGCTAAGCATTTCGCCCAGCGTGCTAACAATTCTGCCAGCTTGGTGCCTTAGTAAATAAAATACCAGTCACGCACTGGGGTTGATGATATCGGCTGATCCCTTCACCAGCGAAGAAATTGATGGCCTTGTTATTCGATCAGAAAGCATTTATAGCTTATCCAAGATTTTCGTCACATTTCGTGACCTGCTTTATAAAGATCTGTCACAATATAGATTTATTTTTTATCTATTCCTGAAGTAATTTTTCTATTTTTATTGTCGTTATCTTCGCGATGACGCCAGCGTTGTCTGACTTCCATGAACTCCAATTTGTCTATTGATTTTAAAAGTGAGTGCATGAGGTAACGAGGAAGCCTCTACATGGTCACTCGGCCTTCTAGAAACAACAGTCAATTTCACTCAAATCACATTACTGTCCCGCTATATAGTGGGTTGGAAGATTTGACTGAGGACTGGCAAACCAGATGGCTGCACCAGACTCTAATCTGATCTGGCAGAGTTTCTACAGCTGGATGCCCTTCCTAACGCCAACCACTCCGAGAGTGTAGTGGGTACTTTTACTTGCACATACATATATGACACATACATATATATGTATATATATATATATATATATATATATATATATATATATATATATATATTTTGCCGACCAGGCTATCAGATGTTGCTACATATCAGTGGTCACAATGCGCTTCGCATGTTTTAGCCTTCAAATGACGCCACCCCGCTGGCTAAGCAAGCAGGCCAATATATATATATATATATATAATATATATATATACACATGTATATATATATATATACACATGTATATATATACACATGTATATATATATACATCATGTATATATATATATAATATATATATATATATATATATATATATATATATATATATATATATATATATACATGTATATATATGTATATTTATATGATGATAATATATATATATATATATATATCACAGTGATCACCGTGACCGACCAGGCTATCAGATGTTGCTACACATCGCAGGTCACAATGTGCTTCGCATTGTTTAGCCTTCAAATGACGCCACCCAGCTGGCTAAGCGAGCAGGCCAACAGAAGAAAGAGTGAGCGAAAGAGTACAGAAGGAATCGCCACCATCCCCTGCCAGAGCCTCGTGGAGCTTTAGGTGTTTTCGCTCAATAAACACTCACAACAACCGGTCTGGAAATTGAAACCGCGACTCTGCTGCCCTAACCACTGGGCCATTGCGCCTCCACATAAATACCATAAATCCTCGAGTATAATCCGCATTTTTTTCACAAAGTTTAAAGGTCAAAATCCCTTGTGCGTACTATATATGAGGTTAAAAATGAAAAATATTTTCTAAGCAATGTCCGAGTCTCTATTTGCTGTCCGGAAATGTTTATTCAGATGCATTTTGTGATGTCGGGTACAAAAATACCTTAAGCTAATCCTGAAAGCAATGAAGTCATAAAAGAATCATCCATAACTTGCAGTAAGCAACATTTACTAAACGTTATTACTGTTATTTCTTTATTTTCTGCAAACCAAATGCACAAAAAAGTTACACGTTTGCATTATGTTATATATACAATAATAATAAAGGACGTTACTGTATACATTTTTACAAACCAAGGACGTTATATAGACCTCCTTGACTCAAGTTAGAGAAGGGGTGCGTATTATACTCAAGGGTGGACTATACTCGAGGATTTACTGTATCATCATCATATATATATATATATATATATATATAATACAAATAAGGAAATGGAGAAACAAGTTTAGTTTGTTCATCAACTTTCGGATATTAGAATTTTGGATTATTTATTCAACAAAATGAGAACCTCAATATTATACACCAACAGTATATTGGATAAATACTATTCCATAGTGGGTTACACCCATAACCCCTATCTTACTTTGTGTTATATATATAAACACACACACATACACATATATATATATATATATATATATATATGTATACACACACATACATATATGTATGTGTGCTTTGTGCCTGTGTTTGTCCTCCACCACCACTTGACATCCGGTGTTGGTTTATTTCCATTCCCATATCTCAGCGATAAAACATCAAGCTTTACGAAAAAAAAAACTAACAAGTATCGGGGGTTGGTGCGTTCGGCTAAAATTTCATCAAGGCGGTGCTCCAGCATGGCCACAGCCTGAGCGAGAGAAACAAGCAAAAAGATAAAAGCTAAAAGAGGTAGAATGCAAGCAACTTAATAATCTCTTTACAAGATGTCGCAACAAAAATATTGCTTAACCAGGTAGAAGACATTTTTTTACCATTATTATTTAACACAGTTTCTAATTGCGGCTGATGCCATTAGCCAAGAACTGGTTTGCTGGTTTTCTTACCATCGTTACCAACCAACCAACCAACCAACTAAACTTCAAGCCTGTGTAATGATATAAACGTGATGATCAGAGAAGATATTATATTAGTTACAGCAATTATTTGGGATTTTATTTTTAGGTGAGAATTACTAAACTGACTGCCAGCTTCTCACTCCTACGAGGTTTGCTGCTGAAGGAATAACCTACATGAGATGGAAATCTCTCTCTGCAAGAATCTCTCTCTTACTTTGTTTCTCTCTCTCTCTCTCTCTCTTTCTCTCTCACTTTCTCTATTTCTTTTGCCATTTCTCTTGCTCTATCCCATTGTCCCCTCTTCCTCATCTAGATAGTTATATGAGCGTAGAAAGATAGAGAAAGAGAGAGAGGAGAGGATGGAGAGAGAGATAGAGAGACAGACAGACAGATATAAATTAAGAGAAAGGGAGAGAGAGAAAGAGAGAGACAGACAGACAGGCAGAGACAGAAAGAGAGATAGATAGATAGTTATATGAGTGCAGAAAGAGAGAGAGAGTGGAGAAGATGGAGAGAGAGATAGACAGACAGACAGCCAGACAGATAGGTAGACAAACAGAGACAGACAGACATAAATTAAGAGAAAGGGGGAGAGAGAAAGAGAGAAAGTGAGACAGACAGAGACAGAGAGAGACACACATATGGATATAAATTAAAAAGGAGAAAGAGAGAGAGATGGGGAGTGAGAAAGAGTGGGTGAGAAGATGATGAGGGGGAGAGGTGAGAGGAAGGGAAAGAGAGAGGCTGAGAGAAGAGAGAAAGACAGACAGACAAATAGACAGACAGACTGATAGACAGAGAGGGAGAGAGTGAGAGAATGTAAAGAAAAAGAACAAGAAGTTTTTTAGATTGGTGTCAGTTTATGGAGGTTTGCCAAAAACACCTTCAGAGATAAATGTGATACAAATAATAAAAAGAAAGAGAAAAAAAACAGACAAAAAAGTGGCCCTGGTTAAACGCATTAATCACTAGGAAGACGAAGACGAAGACAACCGTTCTTGGATAAATAAACACCAGGATAAAAATCTTGGATTATTTGGTACTAGCAACCACCAAAATATTTATCTTGTAATTCAACCGTGCTGTTCATATTGCACTCAATCCTGGCTTTGCTTAAAATCTCACTCATTTTAGCTTCGATGTGGAACCAATTTATTTCGTTTGGAAATATGTGAAATGAGGTTTTGATGTTTAATTTTGGTTTTCTTGAAAGTGAAAGTAGAATTACTGAGTTTTAAATAAAGATCAAATAGGTGGGTTTCCTTGAATAGGAATCTAATTGTGTGTGTGTGTGTTTGTGTGTCCTTGGCTTGACATTAAGTGATAGCTGTAAACGAGCATCACTGTCATGCAAGCGAGTGCTGTCTGTTTCCCCTTTCCCATAAAAAATGAACAAGGAGGGCACAGGAGTAGCTGTGTGGTAAGTAGCTTGCTTACCAACCACATGGCTCTGGGTTCATTCCCACTGTGAGGTACCTTGGGTAAGTGTCTCCTACTATAGCCTCGGGCCAACCAAAGCCTTGTGAGTGGATTTGGTAGATGGAAACTGAAAGAAGCTTGTCGTATATATATATATATATATGTGTGTGTGTGTGTGTTTATGTGTTTGTGTTTGTCCCCCCAACATCGCTTGACAACCGATATTGGTGTGTTTACATCACCGTAACTTACTGGTTCAGCAAAAAGACTGATAGAATAAATACTAGGCTTACAAAGAATAAGTTCTGGGGTCGATTTGCTCGACTAAAGGCGGTGCTCCAGCATGGCCACAGTCAAATGACTGAAATAAGTAAAAGACTAAGCATTTTCTTGCCATGGTAGAATATTACCTTGTTTGGAAACAGGTGAGGGTTGCTGACAGGAAGGACATCATTCCATAGAAAATATGTCTCAACAAAATTCTAACTGACCAATGCAATCATGGATAAGTGGATGCTAAATGAATATATATCTCTATCTATCTATCTATCTATCTATCTATCTATCTATCATCATCATCATCATCATCATCGTTTAACATCCGTTCTCCATGCTAGCATGGGTTGGACGGTTCAACCGGGGATCTGGGAAGCCAGAAGGCTGCACCAAGCTCCGGTCTTATCTGGCAATGTTTCTACAGCTGGATGCCCTTCCTAACGCCAACCACTCCATGAGTGTAGTGGGTGCTTTTTACGTGCCACCTGCACTGGTGCCAGGCGAGGCTGGCATCAGCCATGGTCAGATTGGTGCATTTTACGTGCCACCTGCACGGAAGCCAGTCAAGGCGGCACTGGCTTCGGCCACGATTCGGATGGTGCTTTTTACGTGCCACCGACACGGAAGCCAGTCGAGGCGGCGCTGGCCTCGGCCACGATTCGGATAGTGCTTTTTACGTATCTCCAGTCCAGGGGTCCTGGCATCTGCTATCTATCTATCTATCTATCTATCTATCTATCTATCTATCTATCTATCTATCTGTCTGTCTGTCTGTCTGTCTATATACATACAGATATATATATATATTTACATATATATATATATATATATATGTATGTATATATAGATGTATGTACGTATATTTATGTATGAATATGTATATCAAATTCACAGCGAAGACCTGCTGAGGCAAATGAAATCGAAATCAAATCAAATTTGCAAATTCGATGACAGACACCTGTGCCAGTGGAGCGCTAAGAGCACCATCCAAGCGTGACTGCTGCCAGAGCATGTAAAAAGCACCATTTAAACATGACTGTTACCAGCATTGCTTTACTGGCACTTGTGCTGGTGGCATGTGAAAAACACTCGAGTGAGGTCGTTGCCAGTGCCGCTGGACTGGTTCCTGTGCAGGTGGCATGTAAAAAACACCACTTGAGTGTGGCCGTTGCCAGTACCACCTGACTGGCCCTCGTGTCGGTGGCACGTAAAAGCACCTACTACACTCTCGGCAGAAGGTAATGGCAAACTTCTGCTGACTCTTTTGCCACGGCTTTCTCTCACTCTTTCCTCCTGCATCTTGCAGCTCACCTGTGAAGGACCAGCACCCCATCCAGGTCGGGAACCTATACGCCAAGGAAACCGGGACACCAGCCCTTATGAGCCAGGTATGGCTCGAGAAGGAACAAACAAACCAATATGCTATTACTTTAAATTCAGTTTAAAGGAAAAACTTGCAAATTCACAAATTTTTTGAGTTCTTTTAAAATTTGAATTTTCAACTGTTAGCATATAACAGACCCTCATCCAGGCCTGATCTCAATGCTGGATGTCCAAGAACCAAATGAAGGGCTGATTTTCAATCCTGGAGTCATCCCGATTCCAAAACGGTATAATAAGTATATGTAGACCAAATGTAGACTGAGAAACAGGAGTCTTGGACGGACGGACGAACAGACAGAATTTTGTGTTTATTGTTATGGATGTATAATTGTGCAGATGGACACTGAAAGAGGAGAAGTGTCAAAAAATAATTACTACTCCCAATAACACCACTTGAAAGATGAATTTTCTATGTGACTTTCTTCAGTGACTGAAGTATTTGAATGGTCAACAGAGATAAGAGACTTGTGAATATGGCTAATGACTGTTTAAGTGGTACTTAGCTCTCCAAAGTGACCATCAATGAAGTGGGTATCAGATTATCAGCTCAACTATGTATGTATATATGCGCATATGTATTCTTTTATTTTTTTATTCTTTTACTTGTTTCTGTCATTTGACTGCGGCCATGCTGGAGCACCACCTTTAGTCAAGCAAATTTAGCTAAACTGCTAAATTACGGTTAAATGCACCAGCATCAGTTGTCAAGCAATGTTGGGGGTCAAACACAGACACACAAGCATACACACACACATACATACATCTCTATATATATCTCTTATTATAAAAGGCAGATTTTATCTGCCTCCCTTTGTCACTTATAGAAATCTACAATATAGGATTTCTTCAATTACAATTTACCTAGCATTTTTAAGAGTAGAATGCATCGGGTCATGCCAGGTCCAGTTTTTAAAATTTAAACTCCAATTAAGCAAAATTTACAGAAAAACTCACATTCTGGTGTGTATGTCAAATGCTTTTCTTAATGTGGTTTACACCACCACACACACGCACACACACAGTGTGCAACGAATAAAATGAAGTAATTCACTGTGTGTGTGTTGACAGGTAGACAATAGAATGCGATGGCGATGGCGATGGCAATGTAATATTTGTTTCTGTCTATCACGCTGATAGATACATGAGTAAAATGTATGGCAAGCTAAGAGATAAGAGTGAGTGAAAAAGTTCTGGAAGAGAGTAAATAGCGAGAGTGATTTGAGGAAGACTTTACATTAAATAACCGTAGTGGCTTGTATATATATATATATATATATACATACATAAGACAGTAGGTGTGATTTGAGGGAGATTTGGCTGCTATTTCTACCATGTCTAGCTGCCATGTAGGGGTCTCCCTCATAGGCTCATACATACATATCTACATAGATAAGACAGTAAGGTGTGATTTGGGGGAAATTTGGCTGCTATTTCTACCAGGTCTAGCTACCATGTAGAGATCCCCTCATTGGCTCATATATATATACATACATAAGACAGTAAGGTGTGTTTGAGGATGATTTGGCTGCTGTTTCTACCAGGTCTGTTAGGCCTTCTCATGTAAACTCAAGCTTTCTCATGCCTTGAACATAAGACCAAAGCAGAGAATGTATTCTTTTATTCTCTGCTTTTTCCAGCCATTGGTCTGTGGCCATGCTGGGGC
The DNA here is from genome assembly GCF_006345805.1 of Octopus sinensis. NCBI lineage: Eukaryota > Metazoa > Mollusca > Cephalopoda > Octopoda > Octopodidae > Octopus > Octopus sinensis. The sequence continues at coordinate 10,789 of NW_021835233.1, read as the reverse complement.
AATGCCTTGAAGAATTGTAGTTTAATGAATCAACTCCAGTTTTATTTTTGTAAGCATGTACTTATTCTATCTGTTTCCTTTGTCAAACCACTAGGTGACAGGGATATAAACAAACCAACATTCGTTGTCAAGCAGTGGTGGAGGACAATCACAAGCACAGACACGCAACACACACACACATACATGCATACACATATACACACTACATACATACATACATATATATATATGTGTGTATATATATATTGCAGCGTGGAAGGTGTTTGTAAGCCATTTAAGAAACACACAAAAACCGTTAGATTCACTTCAACATTTAAATTTAATTTGCCAAAATATTTTCCTCGCTTTGAGACCGCGACCTGTTCACTGACAAAAATATCGTGGCTAACAGGTCGCGGTCTCAAAGCGACGAAAATATTTGACAAATTAAATTTAAATGTTGAAGTGAATCTAACGGTTTTTGTGTGTTTCTTAAATGGCTTATAAACACCTTCAACGCTGCAACTGTTTTCGTTCAGCACCGATCTCAGATCAAGTCACTTGCTATGACAAGTACATCTCTATATAATTACATCTCTGTAACTATATATATATTTATAATATATATATATAGATAGAAGATATGTAAAAAAACAGTAAGATAACAAAAGAAAGAAAGAGACCTCAATATTATGTAAATAGAGGAAATCTTTATATATAAAAGTGAGGTTGTGTGTCTGTCTCCTACGATTTAGATTCCTAACTACTCCCACATTGGTTGTGCAGTTTACCAAAACCGGGTATCTTATA
>NW_021835233.1:0-5000 GCF_006345805.1 Octopus sinensis | reverse complement strand
AAAAACATCCGAGCTATCACCCACCACCATCCACCACTATTACCCCACTGCACATACCATTAAAAAGCAATCAAATAAACAAATCACCAAAACAATTAAAACCATCCACTCTCGCCTCAACATTTCTGCTTAATGCCCAAGGCATCAGCCCTTCCACCAATACACAAAAATGGAAGATAAGATTCCTGGAGGACTGGGTCGAGGCCCATCCAAACCACATCCCTTTCTTCGTCCTCACTGAAACCCATCTTAGTGACCTCCACTTGGAAGCCGAAGGTGAAAGTTAAAAAATTCAAAACCATTCGTGCTGATCGTGCTGGCAGAAGAAAGGGTGGGACTGCCATTTATGTCCATGATTCATTCTCAACAGAAGCCATGAACATATTTTCCAATGGATACTGCGAAGCAGTCGCTGTATTCAGTCAAACCAACAACTTAACAGTAGTTGGGCTCTACAGACCACCCCAAACGCCCCTACCATGCTTCAAGGAATGCCTCAACAGCATAAAGTGTTTCATTCAGCAGTGTCAACCTGACAACATTTTAATGATGGGAGACTTCAACCTTTCCGGGGTTGACTGGTCTACAAACTGTCTGCCGCCAGGTTCTTCTCTCTCAACCCCTGACAGGGAGGCAGTGGAATCGCTTCTTGACTTCATGGATGACTTCTTCTTGTCCCAACTGGTACTCGAACCAACGAGATGTCACAAAAACGTCTTTGACTTAATTTTCAGCAATCACACTGATACTATCCACAATATTGCAGTGGAGAAAACCCTACTCTCCGACCATGACATGGTTCTCTGTGATCTGAGATTTCACTGGCCAAAATGCAAAACAAATGTCATCCCTCCTGTTCATCCATTTGACACTATGGATTTCCACAATGCAAACTGGGAAGCGATCAATAATGATCTTGCACAAGTCGATTGGTCCTTCACGCACACATACACACCCACTAACATCAAAAAGTCCTGGCAGTCACTTGTAGACACCATCACGAACATATGTGCAAGACACACCCCATTAAGATCTGCAAACAAATCTAAGTGTCGAATCCCTAGAAATAGAAAATCTCTCATAAGGAAAATTAAAAGAATCAACAAAAAGATCAACATGCTGAAATACTGTCAACAGCAACACACCAACCTGACTGCCATCTCGTCGCTAGAGATTAAAAAACATAAACTCCAAAACAACATGATGTCTATCATCAATAGTCAGCGAAGAGCTGAAGAGGCCTGGGCCATTGAGAAGATCAAACTCAATCCCAAAGTGTTTTTTTCATTTGCAAAAAAACACAGAGTCACTGGTTCTACTGTTGGCCCTCTGATTGATGAAAATGGTACTCTTCAAGACAATGCCAAAACCATGGGAGAGATATTGCAGAAACAATATTGCTCTGTTTTCAGCAATCCTGATATGACTGATCTGGGCTGTATCATGATGTTACACTCCCCAATACACTTTATCGGACATAACATTTGGCGCTCCTGATGTCTTAGCAGAAATAAAGGAAATGAAGGCATAATTCAGCAGTAGTCCCGATAGGTTCCCTGCTTGTGTCTTGAAAATGTGTCAAACCACTTGCTGCACCCCCTCTAGCCAATCTGTGGCGGAACTCACTGGATGCTGGATATATACCAGAAGACCTTCTATCCCAGTCTGTTGTCCCAGTTTTCAAAAAAGGAAACAAATCGCTTGCCGTGAATTACCGTCCAATCTCACTCACCTCTCATATCATCAAGGTATTTGAGAGGGTGCTGAGATCGCGTATGACTCACTTCCTTGAGAGTCATAATATGCTGAACCCCACTAACATGGATTCCGTAATGGGAGAGATTGCCTGACGCAGCTACTGCATCATTTTGATGACATTTTGAGAGCCTTGGGAGAAGGTTCCAACACTGATGTCATCTACCTTGATTTCAGCAAGGCCTTTGACAGGGTTGATCATAAGATCCTTCTGAGAAAGCTGTCCAATATTGGTGTCACTGGAAAGCTGCTGCGTGGATCAAGTGCTTCCTGTCTAACAGAACCCAACATGTTGTAGTCGAAGGAGTCAAATCCAGCCCAGCCAAAGTCAGCAGTGGTGTCCCACAAGGCACTGTGTTGGGCCCACTTCTCTTCATCATCTACATAAATGATATTACTGACACCATCAAACACAGTAACATCAGAACCTTCGCTGATGATTCCAAGCTCCAGAAGGTCATCAATGGCGTGGATGACCAAATAACCTTCAGTCAGACCTACTGGCTGTTGTCCAATGGGCGGAAAAGAATAACATGTTGCTAAATGAAGACAAATTCGAACTGATCCACTTTGGAAGGGAGGACGCTCTGAAACTCCCATACTCTCTTCCTTCTGGAGAAATTCTCATGGCATCCAACAACATCAAGACCTGGGAGTAACAGTGGACAACAACATAAGCTGGGCTACACATATAAGCAGCAAGTTGACATGGCCCGCAGAATGTGTTCCTGGATTCTCAGAACTTTCAGTCGAGAGATTCCCATGCTATTATCCTTCTCTTCTCCACTTTTGCCCGACCCCACCTTGAATACTGCTGTCCACTGTGGTCTCCCTACACAAAGCAAAATATTATGAGAATTGAAGCTCCCCAAAGGTCAATCACAAAAAGATAGATGGCATGTCAGACCTTGACTACTGGGGTAGACTAGAGAAGCTGAAATTGTATTCACTCCAACGACGCCGTGAATGCTACATTATCTGTATGATGTGGAAAATATTCCATCAGCACTGTCCGAATGATGTTGGCATCACCTTCAAAATGCATCCAAGGCTTGGACCACGTGCCATCCGTCCACAACAAATATCTAAATCGCATCACATAACGACAATACGGCACAACTATTTCACTTCAATTGGACCCGCTCTCTTCAACATTACACCAGGACACGTCAAAAAAGAAACTGACCACACAAAATTCAAGAAGTCTTTGGACAAATTCCTTCAAACAGTACCGGACAAACCACCCACACCCGGATATGTCTCCGCAAACAATAACTCTCTGCTCGAATCCTGAACTGAAAGACTTCGCCAGGTGGTGCTATTAAGTTATATATATATATATATATATGTAGATGTATATATATATCTCTCTCTATATAAACGGCAGTTTGTCTGTGCGTGTTTCTGTGTGTCTGTTTGCTTGTACCCTCACCCTAACCACGGCTTTCAACCGATTCTGATGAAACTTGACACACACATAGCCCAATGTCATAATTCAAAACTAACGCAGCGAAAAAAATCGATAAATGGGGTCGAGAATCAGAAACACGAACCACAAACTGTCTAGGGGACGCAACTCCACCTTTTTTAAATCTCAAAAAAATATTTACCATCATTTTTTTTCCATTTTTTTGCTATTTTTTGGCTATAACTCTCTAAAAATGCTTTATAGTTATTTCCCTTACAAACCTGAGCAACGCCGGGCGATACTGCTAGTTTATATATATGTAGATGTACATCATCATCATCATCATCATCCTCATTTAACGTCCGCTTTCCATGCTAGCATGGGTTGGACGGTTCAACTGGAGTCTGGGGAGCCCGAAGGCTGCACCTGGCCAGTCAGATCTGGCAGTGTTTCTACAGCTGGATGCCCTTCCTAACGCCAACCACTCCGAGAGTGTAGTGGGTGATTTTATGTGCCACCGACACAGGTGCCAGACGAGGCTGGCGAACGGCCACGCTCGGATGGTGTTTTTTTTATGTGCCACCGACACAGGTGCCAGACAAGGCTGGCAGACGGCACGCTTGGATGGTGTTTTTATGTGCCACCGACACAAGTGCCAGATGAGGCTGGCGAACGGCCACGATCGGATGGTGTTTGTTACGTGCCCGGATGGTGTTTGTTACGTGCCCACAGCACGGAGGCCAGTCGATGCGGTACTGGCTACGGCCACGTTCGGATGGTTTTCTTGGTGCCACCGGCACTGGTACCACAAAGATACAAATTCCCATTGATGTTCATCTATTTTGATTTGGTTTGATTTTCACTTGCCTCAACAGGTCTTCACAACTGTCACACACTTGCCTCACAGGTCTTCACAAGTGTCACATACTTGCCTCAACAGGTCTTCACAAGTGTCATAAGAAGGAAGGTATGCACAGATAGACTGACTACGTCCCAGGTAGGGGCCACGGGTTATGGCCTGACTAGTCTTGCCGGGTCTTTGGATGGTGTTTTTATGTGCCACCAACACAGGTGCCAGATGAGGCTGGCGAACGGCCACGATCGGATGGTGTTTGTTACGTGCCCACAGCATGGAGGCCAGTCGATGTGGTACTGGCTACCGCCACGTTCGGATGGTTTTCTTGTGTGGCCACCGGCATTGGTACCACCAAGATACAAATTCCATTGATGTTCATCTATTTTGATTTGGTTTGATTTTCACTTGCCTCAACAGGTCTTCACAACTGTCACACACTTGCCTCAACAGGTCTTCACAAGTGTCACATACTTGCCTCAACAGGTCTTCACAAGTGTCATAAGAAGGAAGGTATGCACAGATAGACTGACTACGTCCCAGGTAGGGGCCACGGGTTATGGCCTGACTAGTCTTGCCGGGTCTTTGGATGGTGTTTTTATGTGCCACCAACAACAGGGCCAGATGAGGCTGGCGAACGGCCACGATCGGATGGTGTTTGTTACGTGCCCACAGCATGGAGGCCAGTCGATGTGTACTGGCTACCGCCACGTTCGGATGGTTTTCTTGTGTGCCACCGGCATTGGTACCACAAAGATACAAATTCCATGATGTTCATCTATTTTGATTTGTTTTGATTTGATTTGATTATGTTTATTATTATTATTATTATTATTATTATTATTATTATTATTATCATTATCACTTGCCTCAACAGGTCTTCACAAGTGTCATTTGATTTGATTAGCACTTGCCTCAACAGGTCTTCACAAGTGTCATTGATTTGATTAGCACTTGGCTCAACAGGTGTTTACAAGTGTCATA
>NW_021835232.1:0-42578 GCF_006345805.1 Octopus sinensis | reverse complement strand
ATACAGACAGACGAAATGGGCGTCTGCACATCTCCTATCTACCAAATTCATTCACAAGATTTTGATCGTGTCAGGTCTCTAAGAAAAGAAACTGTTCCAAGACATGTGTGTATATATATATATATATATATATGCACACACTTTATTATTATTTAAAGCGGCAATAACATCACAAAACACTGTTACTCAGAGTTTTTCTTTCCCGTTCGTCGGACAGTTTAGATTGCAGCTTTGGTAATAAAAAGGCATATTTACTCTATCTCCAGTATTCGAGTACTATTTATTCCCACCTTGTTTCACATTTATGTGCTTACTTTGGTATGTGTGTGTGTGTGTGTGTGTGTGTGTGTGTGCGCGTGTGTGTGTGTGTGTGTGTGTGTGTGTGTGCGCGCGTGTGTGTGTGTGCGTGTGTGTGTGCGAGTGTATACAGAGTCTGCCCCAAGAAAATGTATACATACTTCAGGAAAGAAAAAAAAAATCTGTATAAATATTTGACTTGTATAAGTACCTCTGTAAATATAAATACCTCTTTCGATGTTTTATGAAATTGTGATAACACTGAATACAAATATATATATACAGATTTTTCCTTTCCTCAAGAGTGTATACATTTTTTGGGCGGACTTTGTATATATCGTTTCTATGGTTTTGTTTTTATGTTTTCCTTTCTCATTGTGTTCAACGTTTTTTTGATGTCCTGTACCCATATATCTGCATGTATATATCTATTATATAAAATCCGTTCTGTCGGTCTGTGTGTGTTTGTCTTCTAGGATCTCGGGCATCCTCCATCCGATTGCGCTCAATTTTGATATGTAGATACCGACGGTATCAGGGCGTGTATAAATCTTGAAAAAATTATAAAAATCGATTCCAGATGAGAATACGATCGATAAAGCCGTTTTTGCCTGCTTTTCTTCCGTGAACCTGTACATAAATCCACCTACCATTTTTGTTGGTTTTGTTTGCTTAAAGGCACGTTTCTTTCCTGCCAAGCCTTACTATTTAAACCATGTTTGTGTTCTCCCAGTCAACAGCCTTATCATTACGGTACTTTAAAACTCTTCGTTGCATATTTGTGAGAATAAAATCGTTTTTCTTTGGAATAGAAAAAAAGTCTATCTTTATTTCTTCTTTTGCTGGTGTCTCAAATTTAGGTCAAATCAGTGTTTCTCAAAAAGGAGGCCTTTGGAACGGTCGGACAAGTTTTGAGAAAATTTGGTTTAAATGTTTGTCAACTCAGCACCATCCATTGGGCGGAGGGGGGGGGGCGTTTTGTTCGGACATATATATATATGCATATATTTGTTACACGTTCGATCGAACGTCACGATCCTTTTCCAATTAAGTTTTATCTTAATAATTACGATGCGCACTCTTCCATCTTTACTATCTCTTCTCTATCTATCTCTTTCCCTCTCTTGTTCTTCATCCTTTCTGATTTTCTCTCCCACCCTTCCCTATTCTTCTCCTCTCCTCTTCACCGTTCCCTCTCTCCCACTCCTCCTCCTCGACTCTCTCATTATCATTATTATATTATTATTATTATTATTTATAGTAGTAGTAGTAGTAGTAGTAGTAGTAGTAGTATGTTGTTCTTATTACCTTAGCACCAAAATCCCCACCACTTCCATTTCGTTCACCTCTCAAAGGTTAATTACCGCACGTGGACTTGAATGACATTAAAAATCACAAAATACACAAAAGTATATATAAAAATACACTCAAAATGGATAAAAGAATCCCATTAATATATGTGTACACGCACACACACACACACACATATATATATATATACATATGCATACACATACTCACACGTATATACACACACATATACATTTATACGTATATACACTCATGTGGACACAACGGGGTATCCGGTCATTCGAACTGGCTTAGATTAAGAACAGAAATCACACCACTGGATACTGACCGTCCACCACTACCACCAGTATTACCATAACCACCACTTTAACGACGACGACGACGACGACCACCACCACCACCACCACCATCAGCAGCAGCAGCAGCAGTATATCACATGCTAAGCATTTCAGCTTTTTATAGTTGGAGTCTCAAAGGACTAAGAGAACAAATTTGTTTGACGGCAACACGATTGGCAGTTGTTGTTGTTGTTAACTACCCGGTCATTACTGGTCATGCAAACCGATGATCAAAGCGTTCCAGCTATGACCCATCCCGTCTTATTATCGGACGATATAGCCAAGACTTCATTATCCAACGTGAAGCTTTCTTTTATAAAATATAGTCACGTAGGGAATCCTCTTGAAAAGTAAGGGTACATTCCACAGTGTAGTCTTAGATGCTCTATGTCTTGCATTTGATTGTAGAGCTGTCCTTTCACGACTGGACGGGTGCTAAATAATGGTTTCAAATTTTGCCACAAGGACAGCAATTTGGGGGGAGGGGATGAGTCAATTATATCGACCTCTGTGTTCAACTGGTACTTATTTTATCGACTCTGAAAGGATAAAAGGCAAAGTAAACCTCGGCGGAATTTGAACTCAGAGCGTAGCGACAGACGAAATACCTATTTCTTTACTACCCACAAGGAGCTAAACACAGAAGGGATAAATAAGGACAGACAAACGGATTAAGTCGATTATAGCGACCCCAGTGCGTAACTAATACTTATTTAATTGACCCCGAAAGGATGAAAGGCATAGTCGACCTCGGCGGAATTTGAACTCAGAACGTAGCGGCAGACGAAATACCGTTAAGCATTTCGTCCGGCGCGCTAACGTTTCTGCTAGCTCGCCGCTAAATAATACTAAGTAGAATAAGTCAGCGAAGAGCATCTCTATGTGATTATTCAATTCGCTAGAAATCGCGGCCATATCTACTTCAACTCATTTTGTCCATCTTTAAAAACAAGAAAAGAAAGAAACTATAGGCACAGGCGTGACTGTGTGGTAAGAAGTTTGCTTCCCAACTACAGGATTTCGGGTTCAGTCCTACTGTGTGGCACCTTGGGCAAGTGTCTTCTACAATAGTCACGGACTGATCAAAGCCTCCTGAGTGGATTTGGTAGAAGGAAACTGAAAGAAGCATGTGTGGCTCAGTGGTTAGAGCGTCAGGCTCACAATCATGAGGTAGTGATTTCGATTCCCGGACCAGGCTGTGTGTTGTGTTCTTGAGCAAGACAAAGCATTTCACGCTGCTCCAGATCACTCAGCTGTAGAAATGAGTTGCGACGTCACTGGTGGCAAGCTGTATCGGCCTTTGCCTTTCCCTTGGATAACATTTACAGGAAAGGCAAAGGAAAATACAGCTTGCGTGGAGAGAGGAGGGTGGTATACATCAGCGGCTGCTGGTTTTCTATAAACAACCTTGCCCGGACTAGTACCTCGGAGGGGAACTTTCTAGGTGCAATCTCATGGTCATTCATGACGAAAGATAAACGAATACAGGAGCCTTCCCGGTCGCTATCGGTGTGTTTGTGCCAGTCGCTGTTGAGACCTCGGGTGTTCTCGGACCCTGCACTGCCGATTTCCTTCATAAGATCAGGATAACGGCGGCCCGTCTGGGAGAGGAGAGAAAGCTGTTTATTGACTCCATAGTTTTACAAGAAGGAAAGAAAAAAAAACAAAACAAAAATATAAACGATTACAGTATCGAGAAAAGTACCCGTAGCTACCTTATTAAGGAAAAAAAAACAATAAAGAGTTGGATGGAATTAAGCAGCAGATGTGGGGAGGGGAATAACGGGTTGTACACCTCAAGAAAAATGGCGTTTAGTTGTGCCTCGCGGACATGACAGCAAAGGCGTTGCCAAAAGTATGGCCAGCGAACCTCATTGCAGCTGCCCTTGCGTGCTCCTTTCTCAGATGGGCCGCCGTTACCCTGATCTTATGGAGGGAATCGGCACTGCAGGGTCCGAGAACACCTGAGTTCTCAACAGCGACCGGCACAAATAAACTGATAGCGACCGGGAACGCTCCTGTATTTGTTTATCTTTCTTTCCTCTTGGTTACGGGCAACGATACCGGGATTTGCGGCCGATGCAGCAAGGCTGGTGCCGGAGAACGTATGGCAGCACGACACGTCCCTGTTTGAGGATCTGTCTCCCTCGTGGGTGTGTGGTAAGAAGCTTGCTTCACAACCACATACTTCTGGGTTCAGTCCCACCGACTGAAACAAGTAAAAAAAAAATGTAAGGAAAAAAATAACATATGTAGACGCAGGCGTGCTGTCTGGTAAGAAGCTTGCTTCTCAACCACCTGGTTCTGAGTTCAGTCTTACTGCATGGCACCTTGGGCAAGTACCTTCTACTATAGCCTCAGGCCGACTAAAGACTTATGAGTGGATTTAGTAGACAGAAACTGAAAGAATTCTCACTAAATATACAAGTTTTTTTTAAATTCTCTATTTATTTTCTCTTATTCCTTTCTCTTGAAGAGCGCAGGCTCGAAACATAGGAGATTTTCTCACATTCCCGAGCGTCAAACGAATACATCTGCTTCTTGTTCATACACCTGTAAATTTCAACTGTGTATATATATATATATATATATGTATGTATGTATGAGTGTGTGCATACATATTTATGTGTGCGTCTGTGTTTGTCCCTCCCCCGTCATCACTTGACAACCGATGCTGGTGTGTTTATGTCCCGTAATTTAGCGCTTCGACGAAAGAGACATATAGAATAAATACTAAGCTTACAAAGAATAAGTCCTGAGGTCGATTGCTTCGACTAAAACCTTTTAAGGGGGTGCTCCAACATGGCCGCAGTCAACTGACTGAAACAACTAAACGAATAAAAGAATGAAGTGTGACATGTGTGGGATTTAACTGCTATGTTTCTCAGAGCAGCCGAGTACATAGAGATTTTCTCGTTGATTCTTAAATCCCATATCATACCAAATAAATGGTGTATATTCTGTAGATTTCATCATACATTTCTCTAGGTTTCCTTGGCTTGAGACCAAAAGCCGTCAGAAAAAATAACGCGTTTTGATGAAATCCAATCGGTATCAATATTCACCTGTTTCGTACGTGTCATTTATGAGCGAGCAAAAGGAGCCTCGGTGTGCGTGTGTGTATATATATATATATGTGTGTGTGTGTGTGTGTGTGTGTGTATTTGAAAGAGGACGTAAGGTTGTTTCCTCTCTCCCTCTCGCTCTCCCCCTAGCCTTCATGTATTCCTTTCTCCCTCAAGGGCATTAAGAGCATAAATAAAGTGACACAGCCACAAACGGAAATCAACACCGTGTCGAATTTCAGCTTTGCTCAGAGCTCGCCCCCATTCTCCGTGTCGCTAACCATCTCTTATTTTAGTGTTGCTACAAAACAGACGTGTAGATAGATATATAAGACTACAGTCTGTGGTGATATGACCAGTTGGGCTTTTTGGCTACACTACAACAGCAAGATACGTTGCGTTCTGCAGACATTGACACGAGACCAGGGTAGCAAATTGTAGACATCGTCTGTGAATGTAAAACTAGATAGGCCGCAAGCACCAGACATTCATTTCATTAACGTTCTCCTCCACCTTCTACACCTCGTAATTCACGGGGCGGCTCGTTTGACATGCGGAGGGAAAAGAATCAATATATTCGTGTAATTAATACTTCACTTTTAGAAGTAACATCGGCTTAAGTTTGACCAACATTTTTACAAGTAAAGAGAATGAAATTAAGAAAAAGAGAGTAAAGAATAAACACACACGCACACACACACACACACACACACACACACACACACACACACACACACACACACACACACACGTATATTGTTTTATTAGATACGGAAGTGTCAGTAACTTTTGTCGTGTTGTTCCAAAATGCCTTTGGCGTCAGTTTATAGTAAAAGTGATAAAGCATATGATATACTCCATAGCAGGGTTCTCACCCGTTTTTTGCCTATGGACCCTTTGATTTCTATTTCATTCTACTGGACCCTCGTAGCCATTCAATGTTTTTAAAAAATCCTATTATATATTTGTAATTAAATATTACGAAGAATTGTATTTAAAAAATTGCCGAAATATTTTGTTTTGTAGAATTGTGATCAATTTATTACTGTTTTACTCTTTTACTTGTTTCAGTCATTTGACTGAGGTCATGCTGGAGCACCGCCTTTAGTCGAGCTAATCGACCCAGGACTTATTCTTTGTAAGCCTACTACTTATTCCATCGGGCTGCTTTGCCGAACCGCTAAGTTACGGGGACGTAAACACACCAGCATCAGTTGTGAAGCGATGTTGGGGGGGGGGGGACAAATACAGACACACAAACATACACACACACAAACACACACACACACACACACATATATATATATATACATATACATATATACGACGGGCTTCTTTCAGTTTCCGTCTACCAAATCCACTCACAAGGCTTTGGTCGGCCTGAGGCTATAGTAGAAGACACTTACTCAAGTTACCACGCAGTGGGACTGAACCCGGAACCATGTGGTTGGTAAGCAAGCTACTTAACACACAGCCACTCCTATGATATATATTGCTTATATTTCTGTGTGTATTTTTGTTTATCCCACCATCACTGTTTGACAACCATCGTCAGTGTGTTTATGTCCCCATAACTTAGCGGCTCGGCAAAAATGACCGATAGAATAAGTACTAGGCTTAAGAAATAAGTCCTGGGGGCCGATTAATTCAACTAATAAAATCTTCAAGGCAATACTCCAGTATGGCCTTAGTCAAATGACTGAAAAAGTAAAAGGATTATTTTAATTGCGATGGATCAAGGCTGACAGAATCGTTAGCACGCCGGACGAAATGCTTCGCATAATTTCTTCCGGTTTTACGTTCTGAGTCGAAATACCAGCGTGGTAGAGTTTGCCTTTTATCCTGTTGGGATTTATAAAATAAGTACTAGTTGAATGCTAAGTGTCGATGTAATCGACTTGTCCCCTCTCCAACAATTTCAAGCTTTGTAACTATTACAGAAATTGTTATTATGGCGAATAGATTGGCAGATTCGTTAAAGCGGCGAAAAAAATGCTTTACGGCATTTATTCTGGCACTTTACATCCTGATTTCAAATCATAGCGAGGTGAACCTTGCTATTCACTCCATCCATCGAACACGATAAAGTGAAGTAGTGCTCAATACGGAAACGAGAAAGACAAATAAATACAGAGTGATCAGTGACATGTTTTTTTAACAACAAAAACGAAAAAGCGCATATTAACAGGGCCGACTCAAGGTACCGGCAACTCGGGCAGTTGCCCAGGGTGCTATGTGCCAAGGGGTACCAAGGAAAGCGGGACAAAGACAAGAAAATTTCCACAACCACGAGCATCAGCTTGTACACACCGAAGTTCAGCTTGCCCGGGGTGCCAGCAACCCTAGGGTCGGCCCTGCATATTAAATGCCATACAAGAAAATTTTTTGATTTATTGAAACCTGCTTCGCTTCGAGAGATGGTATTTTACTAACAATTTTTGTATAGGTCTAAGTATCTCGTCCAGCTGGTGACAGGTAGGGTAACTACTGTGCTGTTAACACTTATTGAAGCAGAAACACGTGTCCACTGCTGTCTTCTTGTCTCTAGATAATCAGACTGTCTTTCCTCAATGGTATAGCAATGTTAAGGAATTCTTGATTGAGATTATCTCCCCTTGTCATTTAGAGTCAATACCAATTGCCATTAAGCTGTTTTCTTAAGAAGCGGAGCTGTTTCAACAAATCAAGAATTTACCTTATATATATATATATATGTGTGTGTGTGTGTGTGTGTGTGTGTGTGTGTGTGTGTGTGTGTGTGTGTGTGGAGGTGGGGTGCGCGTGCATGAGGGGAATCTGCGTGTGCACACATATTACGGTATACTTTAAAGTGTCATTTGTTACAGATGGCCAAATGTTCGTTCCCTACGATCATTTCAAGCATCTAAAAAGTACATGGAAAAATAAAAAAAACATGATCATTTGTAACGAATCACATTTATTTAATGAAATACATCATAAAATTATTCTCAGCATTTAACTAGTTTCGAATACTTTAATTGAGAGTGGCTTTCTTTTTATACTTAAATATATATAATTAGTCGTAGGACATTCTCAATGAATTACACGCGTCGTTTAGATGAATTAAAGATATATTTTGTATGGATCATGTGTGTGTAAAAAGTGCTTTAGGATATTTTAAGCATTCTGAGAATATATTTCCCAATGGAACACTCAGGAAGTATTTTCACTACCTCACTAACGCTGAACTCTTTTCAGTTATATTTCAAAGTGTTCTCATCTATTTCTTTGTTTTGACGATTGCTTCGTATACGAGGGAGTCTCTCGAGGTCGGCTACTATTATAGTGCTGTAGAATACCACTGTTTTTAATCGATTCTGGCTGAAGTGACAGACAGTTGTCGAAACATCTTCTCATCCTGGGATGATACCTCTGCGTAAATATATTCATATTTTCGACATATGGTAATATTTTTTTTATTTTTCCGGGGTTTTTTTTTATCATAGCCCCGCCCACATTAGTTATTACTAAAGCTTTCTTCAGTGGATAAATGTCTCTTTTAGATGAATTTTAAAACGTACTACGGACCCAAATATGGACCAAACTGTACGTTTGGTCCATATGTGTCCAATCACCATGTATGTGTGTGTGTGTGTGTGTGTGTGTGTGTGTGTGTGTATGAATGTATGAATATATGCATGTATGTATACGTCTGTGTGTATGTGTGTGTGTGTAGTGTATAAATATATACACACACCATTTCATCCATGTTATGTTTTTATGTCACTATGGAACCATTTAGCCACCAGTGAATAGCAATCTGACAGTCACACTTCACCACCTCCTGACGGCTTTCATTTTGTTTTCCCCCTACCCATCCTCTCTCTCTCCCTCTTTCGCTTTCTTTCGCTTTCTTCGTCTTCCGAAACCTCTTTGTCTCTTTATTTATTATTATTATTATTATTATTCTATTATCGTTCGTTTATTATTTATTATTTTACTATTTGTGTCTATTATTTTTATTTCATTTGTTTACTGTTTATTTTCATACATATTTCTTTATTTATTTCCTTTGACAATATTTAAATTCATTGGAGCATGTAATTATTACGTGCCTAATTATAACAGCTTGTAATTCCGTTCATGGAACTCTTTTTCTTTCTAACTCTTTCTACCAATGTTTCCCTCGCTTCTTTCCCTTTATTTTTTTCTCTCTGTTTTCCCTTTTCGATGCTTTTTCTTTCCTTCTGTCCATCTTTCCGCGTCTTTCTTTGTTTTTTTTTCTTTTTCTTTATTATTTCTCTCGCTAGCATTTTCTTTCTTTTCCTCTTTCCTCTTTTTTTCCTTTTATTTCCATAGTTTTTCTTTATCGTTTATCCTCCCTCCATTTTTCCTTTTTTTTTGCTAACTTTGATCTCCTGTTTTCCTTTTTTTTTATATTTTTGCTCTTCATTTCTTCCTTTTTATTTTGCATTCATTCTCTCTCTTTACTCTTTCCTCACCTCGTTTTTCTTTACTTTTTTTTCACTTTATTCCATTATGTTCTATTTTCTCTTTTTATTCTCATCTTTTTTCGTTTTTTTTTTATTATCAGAAACAATAGAGATAGATAGATAGATAGATAGATAAGTAGATAGATAAGCAGATAGATAGATAGATAGATAGATAGATAGATAGATAGATAGATAGATAGATAGATAGATAGATAGATAGACAGATAGATAGGGACACACAAATAGATAGATAGATAGATATAGATAGATAGATAGATAGATAGATAGATAGATAGATAGATCAATAGATAGATAGACAGATAGACAGACAAATAGATAGGGACACATAGATAGATAGAAAGATAGATAGATAGATAGAATAGATAGATAGATAGACTGATAGATAGATAGACAGATAGATAGACAGACAGACAGATAGATAGGGACACACAAATAGATAGATAGATAGGCAGACAAATAGATAGATAGATAGATAGATAGATAGATAGATAGATAGGCAGACAAATAGATAGATAGATAATAGATAGATAGATAGATAGATAGATAGATAGATAGATAGATAGATGTATTGATAGAAAGAGAGAGTAAGAGAGAGGGGGATGTCGATTCTACAACTCAAATATTCATTAGGTTTTCTTTGGGGTTTTTTTTTTTTTCTTTTTCTTTATTATTTCTCTCGCTAGCATTTTCTTTCTTTTCCTCTTTCCTCTTTTTTTCCTTTTATTTCCATAGTTTTTCTTTATCGTTTATCCTCCCTCCATTTTTCCTTTTTTTTTGCTAACTTTGATCTCCTGTTTTCCTTTTTTTTTGCTAACTTTGATCTCCTGTTTTCCTTTTTTTTTGCTAACTTTGATCTCCTGTTTTCCTTTTTTTTTGCTAACTTTGATCTCCTGTTTTCCTTTTTTTTTGCTAACTTTGATCTCCTGTTTTCCTTTTTTTTTATATTTTTGCTCTTCATTTCTTCCTTTTTATTTTGCATTCATTCTCTCTCTTTACTCTTTCCTCACCTCGTTTTTCTTTACTTTTTTTTCACTTTATTCCATTATGTTCTATTTTCTCTTTTTATTCTCATCTTTTTTCGTTTTTTTTTTATTATCAGAAACAATAGAGATAGATAGATAGATAAGTAGATAGATAAGCAGATAGATAGATAGATAGATAGATAGATAGATAGATAGATAGATAGATAGATAGATAGATAGATAGATAGATACATAGATAGATAGGTGCACACACACACATAGATAGACATACAGATAGATAGATAGATAGATAGATAGATAGATAGATAGATAGATCAATAGATAGATAGACAGATAGACAGACAAATAGATAGGGACACATAGATAGATAGAAAGATAGATAGATAGATAGATAGATAGATAGATAGATAGACTGATAGATAGATAGACAGATAGATAGACAGACAGACAGATAGATAGGGACACACAAATAGATAGATAGGGAAATAGATAGATAGATAGATAGATAGATAGATAGATAGATAGGCAGACAAATAGATAGATAGATAGATAGATAGATAGATAGATAGATAGATAGATAGATAGATAGATGTATTGATAGAAAGAGAGAGTAAGAGAGAGGGGGATGTCGATTCTACAACTCAAATT
The DNA here is from genome assembly GCF_006345805.1 of Octopus sinensis. Classification (NCBI taxonomy): domain Eukaryota; kingdom Metazoa; phylum Mollusca; class Cephalopoda; order Octopoda; family Octopodidae; genus Octopus; species Octopus sinensis. The sequence continues at coordinate 31,461 of NW_021835232.1, read as the reverse complement.
ATTCATTAGGTTTTCTTTGGGGTTTTTTTTTTCACGTTTTCCATATTTTTCCCTATTTATCCACTCTTTCTGAGGTCTCCTGCTTTCTCTCTCTACCCCTACTCTTTTGCCTTACCTTTGACCTCCCCTACTTCACGTTTTTATTATTTCCTATTTAATTTTTTTTCTTTCGTTTCTTTGTATATATTTTTTCTTCCTTTTTTTTCTCGTGTTTTGTTCGGTAAAGCGTTTCACGTGGTCGGGTACTAAGATTTTTGCATGCGGGTAGATTTACTATTGTACTTGGTGGGATAACTGATGGTTTTTAATTTCAAATCTGTTCTCGTTAAAAGTTTGATCATTGTTTTTCAATTTATATAAAATGCAAACTAAAAATGTAAAAAAACAAAGCCCCCCCCCCAAAAAAAAACCACACACACACACACACACACACAAACAAGAATAGTTCGATAAATCGCAAAAAGTAGTGAAAGAAAAACAAAATAATAAATAAATAATGTATTGAAATATAAATATATAAAAGAAAATATATCAATGAAAACTAATAAAATACATCATAAACATATCAAAAACAAAAATTGAAAATATATAAAAAAATATAAAGAGAAATGAATTATGAAAAGAATAAAATTTTCGAAACCTTGACCTCTGCATTGAATGTCAATATTTTTTGTGGCATAATTTATTAGGTTTTTTTTTTAATTGTTCCCCATCCATTCTCCCATTAATATTTTGAGTGTTGTAAACGGCTTCACTCATCAATCGTCTGATTTCTTCATTTTCTTCAGTTCACTACCTCCTCCCTTTTCATATCTCCTCTACCTACTTCTTTTCTCCTTTAAAGCTTTCACCTTCTTTCACTTACTCTCTAAACTCTTATTGCTTCTCTCAACTTGGTGGTGGTGTGTTTTTAGCCGATGGGTAAACTTAAACCCAGTCGTCCGTTAGCTCTCCAATTCAAGCCAGTCAATCCCCTTTTTTATTTGTGGTTGTCATGCCTGATTGCCTTTGACACTCTGCTATTATCAGTGAGGCGTGACGGCTTGGTCCTTTGCCAAGCATTACTTAAATGCCATATACAATTGAGACCGATTTATGATACCTTCACCTACTTATTCGCCCAGTATGTTTCTTTCTTAATATTCACTTTGAGCCTTTCGATTAAAAATAAATAAATACAATAATAAACAAGGCAACAACAAGAAAAAGAAAAGCCAAAGAAAGAAAAAAAACAACAACAATGAAATGAATCATAAAAAGGAAGAAGAAAAATAGAACAAAAAAAGCAAAAAATGATAAAAAATACTCCGAAATAACTAACTCACAAGTCTCTCCAGCGTACAACCATTTCTTTCTGGTCCTTTTTATCTCCCTTTATAACCAATAATAATTCCCTTGTTTGTTTTTCATATTCCCTCATATTCTCGACCAACTAATGCTTTCTCGCCCCCATCTACCACACATCTCTCTCTCTCTCTCTCTCCTCTCTCTCTCTCTCTCTCTCTATCTATCTATCTATCTATCTATCTATCTATCTATCTATATCTATCTATCTATCTCAGGTTTTCCCTTTCGTTGCTGTTTTTCATTTTCCAGCATGTCGCTCTCTGTTCCCTCTTATTTCTTTGTCTGCCCCTCTCTCTCCTCAATAACGTCTTTAATTCTATTTAACCTTTTTTTCTCTGTGCGTGTGTTCGTTCTTTTTTCCCTATTGAAGGCCTCTGTATTTCTTACACGTTTTCTTCTATTGACCATCGACTAGCTCATAGCTAAATACGCACATGAAGGCGAAGGAGTGGCTGCGTTAAGAAGCTTGCTTCCAAACCACATAGTTCTGGGTTCACTCCAACAGCGTGGCACATTGGGCAAAAACCTTGTGTGTAGATTTGTTAGGCGGAAACTGAAAGAAGCCCGTGGTATGTATGTATGTATGTATGTATGTATGTATGTATGTGTATATATGGTGGAAGCACTCCGTCGGTTACGACGACGAGGGTTCCGGTTGATCCGATCAACGGAACAGCCTGCTCGTGAAATTAACGTGTAAGTGGCTGAGCACTCCACAGACACGTGTACCCTTAACGTAGTTCTCGGGGATATTCAGCGTGACACAGAGAGTGACAAGGCCGGCCCTTTGAAATACAGGTACAACAGAAACAGGAAGTAAGAGTGAGAGAAAGTTGTGGTGAAAGAGTACAGCAGGGATCACCACCATCCCTGCCGGAGTCTCGTGGAGCTTTAGGTGTTTTCGCTCAATAAACACTCACAACGCCCGGTCTGGGAATCGAAACCGCGATCCTACGACCGCGAGTGGAGGCGCAATGGCCCAGTGGTTATGTGTATATATATATATATATATATATATATATATATATATATATATATGTATGTATGTGTGTGTGTGTGTGTGTGTGTGTGTGTGTGTGTTTGTGTTTGTCGCCTCAACATCGCTTGACAACCGATGCTGGCGTGTTTATGTCACCGTAACTTAGCGATTTGGCAAAAGTGACCGATAGAATAAGTCCTAGGCTTACAAAGAATAAATCCTGAGGTCGATTTGTTTGACTAAAGGCGGTGCTCCAGCATGGCCGCAGTCAAATGACGGAAACAAGTAAAAGAATACTCAAAAGCGCGCGCGCGTCTACTCGTGCACACGCAGGTACATAAACATAGATACATACATAGAGTCAACAGATGTGATCGGCAGAGTCTCAATGTAGAAACTTAGTAACGCTCAAAGTGATTTGAAGTCCGACATCTCCACCGAGGATCAAATCAGCAGGGTAATGATTGCCTACATACATACATACATACATAATACATACATACATACATACATACATACATACATACACACATACGTACATACATACCTACTTTGACTATAAATTCTTTCATGTGCATCTAATCATCATCGGTGTGTCTGATGCAGTGTGCAGCTAGCCTCATCCTTCTATGCTGTATTTTCAATGTTACTTTTGATAGTCCCTGGTATTAGTCGGCGTTTGTTGTATGACTCTTCCAGTAGACACTGAGTGCCATTCTAAGCATCTTCGTATAACAACCGTCCAACTGCTTCTTCAATGCCTTAGTGAGCGTCTATGTTTCAGCTCTGTATAGAAGAACAGAATCCACTGTTGCCAGAAACAACCTCACTTTCAATTTCCTTACTAACTTTGAACTCCATACCTTTCTCAGTTTATGGCATGCACTCCAGGTAAGAACTTTCCTTGCTATGATGTCTTTTCAGTACTTTGTGTCCACGCACCAAGGTATTTGAAATTTTCAACTACCTTGAGCGACTTACCGTCTCCCACTTTCACTGACACAGACATTTCGTCGTTGAATAATTGCAGCTCTGTTTTCTTTGCATTGCAGTACAATCCTACCTCCCCCGATTCCTGCTCTAAACTGCTCAGCACCTCCTGTGCCTGATCTGTCCTCTCTGTTAGTAATGCCAGGTCATCATCATAGTCTAGGTCAGTTACTGTCACTGCTCAATGCCGTCTACTTCTTTGCCTATGCAGTTTGCATCCCAGTTCTTCTTTCTTGCCCTCGTGCGTTCTTCGCATTAAATAGCCCAGAACAATAGCGAAGAGATAAGGTGCTATCGTGTCGCCTTGTAATACTCCGGCTTTGCCTTCAAAGTATTCCGTCTCTCCATCAGGAGTGGTCACTTTTGCTCTGGTGTTCTCATACAACTTATTGCTCTCAGAATTCTTGTGGAATATCATATGCTTTAAGTATTTTCATCATCATTCCTCTATGTACTGAATCAAAAGCCTTTTTGAAGTCTACATAGATAATGATAGCCTTCTATCAGTCTCCAAAGTGCGACAATGTGAGATGTTGACCGTCCTGATCTGAATCCATTTTGATTTGGTCGCAATTATTTGTCTGTCTTAGGTTGTATTCGGTTAAGTATCATCTTGATGAAATTGCTAACAAGCTAGTGCTCTAGTAACCAACTGAAAGAAGAACCAGGAGAGGAAGGAGGAAGACGACCTGTATCGACAATTTGCTGAAAAATATTGGTATGGAAGGGATACAGGAGCTGAGGACCATCATGGAAGATCGAGATGAATGGGGAAAACGTGTGGAAACAATCTTGGGGCGTCCCGTGGTACGACCTAGATATATAGATAAATAGATCTATCATCATAAGTGTGTTAGGTTATGTACCAACATATTGGCACAAAAACCTAGAAGTACTCGGTTTCGCGAAGAAAAAGCAAAAGAAACTGACGCAGATTCTCCAAATCCAATCTATTAGTGTCACAGTGAAGATTTGTAAGACATTCCAAAAATTCTCCGTTTGAAATTCCTATGTGAATAGTTGCGCACGCTTGGATGTGTGCATCGACCGCTCAACCAACACAAACTCAACTATATATTCAAAAACACCGGAAACTCTCTTAACTACAAAAGATCTTGTCGCTTTGTTAGCAACCGGTTTGAACTCTCTCAAGAAGAACTTGAATCAAACTCAAAGAAAAATCATACATACATGCATAAACCATACATAAATAAGTTCATACATACTGTGTGCATCTGCTCGCAGAGATATTACATGTACATGCATACATAACATAACATACATACATACCTACACACATACATACATGCATACATACATACGTACATACTTGCATGCATACGTACATACATACATGCATACATACATACATACATGCATGCATGTATACATACATACATAATACATACATACATACATGCATATATACATACATGCATACATACATGCATACATACATACATGCATGCATGCATACATACATGCATACACACACACATACATACATACATCAAGCATACATACATACATACATACATACATTCATACATACATGCATACATACGTACATATGAACACTACACTCACACAAATTAATATATGCATGCATGAACACACATACACGCATACACGCTCTCATAGCGACTCCCTTATAGTACTGCCTACTTTTAATATTCTTCTGAAAGAGCGATTCAACGATTCCCACTTCGTAACAAACTATCGATAAGGCAAGTCCAGAGTGGTACATACAGGGCCGTGTTTAGGCATGATGAATCTGGCTGCTTTCTCGAACTCTCTCCTTTTCTCTAAATTCTTTTAATTTTTTTTTTACTTGTTTTAGTCATTGGACTGCAGCCCTACTGGAGCACCACATTGGAGTGTTGGTCGAAAAAATCGGCTCCTGTACATTTTTACAAAGACTAGTATTTATTCTATCGATTCTTTTGTCGAACCGTTAGCTTGAGGAGACAAAAACAAACTAACAAAACCTATTGCCAAGTGGTTGTGAGAGAGGCAACGAACACAAATACAAAGACGTGCGCGCACACACGCGCACGCACACACGCGCACGCACACACATACACATACACACATACACGCACACACACACACGCACGCACACGCACACGCACATACATAGATATGCAACAATCTCAATATGCGCGATCGGAACTGGGATTACTGTAGCTGCTAGCACCAGACTAGGGACGTAAACGCACCAGCATCACTTGTTAAGCTGTGGTGGGGGGCAAAGACACACACACAGGCACACTTACACACACACACACACACACACACACACTTACACACACACAAATACAACGGGCTTCTTTCAGTTTTTGTCTACCTAATCCCCTCACAGGATTTTAGTCGGTCCAAAAGACACTTACTTAAAGTTCCACGCCAGTGGGACTGAACCCAAAACCTTGTGGCTGGAAATCAAACTTCTCATCGCACCTGCGCCTTACCGCAAATACAACGGCTCTACCACATCCTTTCGGACACTCTCGTAACACTAATCCATCCCTCTTTCTCATCTATACCGTGTGTCCCACACTAACCACATCTTCCAGCTCTTTCTTTCCAGAGGTTTAGTCCTCTGGGACTCGCATCCCAGGGTCATCTTTTTTCCTGTAGCTATCATCTTGCGATATTCAATAAGAACATTGAACATGTACATGTCACTGGTGTAGTCCAGTAGTTCACCACTATTCTTTGCCTATGGACCCCTTTGATTCTTATTTTACTTGGGTGGACCCTCCTAGCCGTTTGATGTTTTCAAAAAATCCCATTATATCTTTATGGTTAAATATTGTGAAGAATTGTATTAAAAAATGTTTAAATATTTTGTGCAATGTAGAAGTGTGACCAATTTATTGCACATATAGTTTTTACAACAAAACCTCATATGAACCCCCAAAGATCATGTGGACGCCAAGGATTATATGGATGCTATGGATCATATGGATTCTAGTTGAGGACCGTTCGTATAGACTATTCGTTCAGTAAAAAAATTATTGTTTGATTAAGCTACAATCGGCGAAACTTCGAAGCTACTATCAGCAAAATTAAGTTGCATTCTACACATGTTATGTACTAAGTCCCTGTACTGTTTTCCTGTGATGCACCGCTTTCATGTGTCTCGGTGTAGAGGGGTTGACAAACGGATCTTGTCATGCTTGTCTAGATCTTCTCGAAAGATCAGAAGTGCCAGCTGAAATTTGAGCAGCTACAGAGATTTTAGGCTTCATACGATAATCATAAGCATCGCTTGCTTCTCTGATGATAATCTTGAAGGCATCCTTGGGTGTTTTAGAGCATACTCCGTATGTTCACGATGATTATGTGTTCTAAGTAGAAACCGGTAAGTAATGCGAATGATTCACTGAATTGTTTATGTTGAATAATAATTTCACACATTGTTCCTACTCAGTGATGAGCAATACAGATAATTAATTTGTGCATTACTAATTACTAATTCCATTTAAGATAAAAAAGGATTTATGCACATAGAATAATCAACCACTTATTTGTCAGAAGCATTGATGTAACATCTGAAAAACCATTCCAGATGCAATGAATGGAACAGTGACAATATCCTGTAGAATAATATTTGCAAAAGATGATGTTGATGATAATAATGGTGGTGGTGATTGTAGTGGTGGTGGGAATTTGGTGGTGTTGGTGTTGGTGGCTTGGGTGGTGGTGGCGGCGGCGGCGGTGGTGTTGGTGGTGAAAATGATGATAATAAGAAAACGGGAATCGAAATCGCTCAATTGAAATAGCAACTAATGGTATAATACTTGAAACAAACACAAGAGGGGGGGATGAGTAGTAGTAGTAGTAGTAGTAGTAGTAGTTGAAGAAGAAGAAGAAGAAGAAGAAGAAGAAGAAGAAGAAGAGATGGGATGGAGTGGGAGGAGAAGGAGGAATAGACACTAGTGTTGTTAATTTAGTGTTTGAATACGTGGACGTTATTAATTTTATGGATAGGTTGGACGTTCCATATAAAACGCATGTTTCTTTCTTTCTTTCTTTCTTCCTTCCTTTCTTTGTTTCTTTCTTTCTTTCTTCCTTCCTTCCTTCCTTCCTTCTTTCTTTCTTTCTTTCTCTTTTTAAAACCATTATTAAAATAACCCAATTCCTGAATCGTTGCTGTTGGCGCAATATAAGGGATGGTTCTGTAAAATAAATGCCTACGTCCTTAATATGAGAGTGATGACAACTATAAAAGAAAGACAACTGCTTGTCGATAAACAATCGACAAGAAAACAATTAATAAATGAAACTATCATGTATTTTCGCATTAGCAACTAACTGTGAATTGAATTGAATTGTTTTTGTTTTTTCGTTGTATTCTTTTTCATCTTTTTTTTTTTTGCTGTTTAACCCCAGGTCAGGCTTTGATCTACGATCAAAGGTGTTCCACCTGTAACAATTCAATCTTTTTTTTATTTCCCACCCTCCTGGCATTACATATCTAGGATTACAATGTCTAAGGTGACCTTGTTTCCGAATGGTAAGGCTATGAGTTGAAAACGATTTGGTTATTTCTAGCTGGTAGTTTGACCATGTAGATCTGGCCTTTCTATTTAGCCCACCCACACCTCAAGGATTACATTTGTTTAATGTGTACTAGTTTTCAAATGGTGTGATATGAGTTGGGAAAGATTTGGTTGATATTTAGTAAAAGAGAAAAGAGAAAAGAGAATAACCGTGACGAAAAACTGTTTCCATAATGATCAAAGATGCTTCGCATGCGCACAAGGATGAGAAGAAGAAACGAGAAAGATGTCTTCTTACTATGATAACATTCTTGTGTTTTTCTCAGTCACAATATATGAATGAGAAAGAAGGAGTGATAGATAAATGAGAAAGGAAAGAGTGATACTTGTATAAAGAAGGAAGGGGTGATGGCAAACTGGTAGTGGGAGCTTTTCAACTCTGTGTGAGTATATGTGTACATATGTAAAAGGGAGGTATGTGAATGTGTGTGTATGCAATAAAGTGATATGGTGAACATTCAACGCTGAAAAGGAAAATCAAACAGCGTTTCAACTCTGTGTGAATATATGTGTGTATGTGCGTGTGTGTGTACAAAGGAAATAGCAATGCTTTGACATGCTGAACCCCCCCCCATCCCGCACCGATGATGGAGGAGGCAGCGAATGCGCTGTTTTCTGATTGGCTGAAAATTCTGAAAATTATCAAACTTTGAACACCTACAACATTCTTCTGGAATAAATGAATAACAAATTCTGATTCAGCGTCAAAAATTACATTTATAAGATACTCTTTTACTCTTTTACTTGTTTCAGTCATTTGACTACCGCCATGCTGGAGCACCGCTTTTAGTCGAATAAATCGACCCCAGGACTTATTCTTTGCACTTATTCTTAGTACTTATTCTATCGGTCACTTTTGCCGAACCGCTAAGTAACGGGGACGTAAACACACCAGCATTGGTAGTCAAGCGATGTTGGGGGGACAAACACAGACACACAAACACACACACATATACATATAAAACGACGGGCTTCTTTCAGTTTCCGTCAACTAAATCCACTCACAAGGCTTTTGTCGGCCCGAGGCTATAGTAGAAGACACTTGCCCAAGGTGTCACGCAGTGGGACTGAACTCGGAACCATGTGGTTGGTAAGCAAGCTACTTACCACACAGCCAATCCTGCGCCTATGTTTGCCATGATACATTAAAAATTGTTTTAAAAAGATAATTGTAAACAGTGACTAAAACCACAAAGATCCCCAAGAGGTAGACACCATTATCAAACTTGGAAGAATCGGTAGAACATCGGACAATATATGTTGTAGCATTTAGCTACGACTCACATAAGAGTCGTGTATCTTTGTCGCTTGTAAGTACTGTATACCCACTACAATGGGAAATTGTGTATGTTTGTTGGAAATTTTGATCATGTGATCTTGTTAAAGTTATCTTCAGTGTCGCTCAGATTTTTAGACACTTAGAGGAAGTGTTTGTTTACTAATTGCTTAGATAATCTCATTTTGTCGAAGTCTTTCAATTCAATGTATAATGTGTCTTAGATGCTACTATACAAACGTGTGATATTACACGAAAGTTAAAATCAATATTATTATTATTAATATTATTATTATTATTATTATTATTATTATTATTATTATTATTATTATTATTATTATTATTATTTTCCTTCTTTCTTCAGTTTTCTTCTGCCTGCATTGATTTCACTATATGACCAACGCTTATAGAATCGACCCGGGATTCTACTCAGTTTCTGTCAACCAAATTCAGTCACAAGGTATTGGTCGGTCAGGGGCTATAGCAGACACTTGTCCGAGGTGAAATAAATGTATTTCAACCACGATTATCCACACCCCCCCCCCCTTGTTTAGGAAAGTATTTAGGATGACTTCATGTACATAATATAATCCCAGATACCAGGGTGTGATTTGAGTGAGAATTGGTTGCTATTTCTCGCAGGCAGAGCTGTCTCCTTGGCTGTGGCGAATTAATATTGACGGTTCACAATTAATTATGGGAGCGTGTTGCAGCATGTCTTCTGGCTTGAAGAGTTCAAATTTCGTCGAGGTCTACTTTGACTTTGACATCATTTTAGGGTCGATGAAATAAGTCCCAGTTGAACATTGAGGTCGATGTAATCTATAATTAGAATTATGGGTGTGTATCAACTAATATATAGGCGGGGGATATGATTTCTGCGAGTTTCACGTGATATAGGTACGGTGGTGTTTATAAAAATAACAAAGGAGGAGAAGGCATTTAGTTTAGATTAAAGATATTTGAAACTGCGGTATATCCAACCAGGAACGAAGAAATACATCACGAGACAAGAAAAACAAAAAAAAAAAAAGAAACGAAGAAAAAAAAAGGAAAAAGAAAAACTGAAGGTCAGTGAGTACAAAAATGTATCGCTTGACCAAACTATAATGACCGTCAATGGTACGAATGGCCTTCGACCCCGACAATTTTTGTTTAAGGGGTAAACAATTAAAGACCTTGATATCGTACACCATTTGGTTATAAATATAACTGTATCTTATCTTTAATTCTCTATGATATTGGAGACTTCTGTCTGCTGTCTCCTTTGTGTAGAGGAAGTGTAGCTGTTGAACCTTACATGCCAATGCACCAGTCGAACCAGTCAACACACTTCCGATAATGTCGACTTTTTCTCTCTCTTTCTCTCTCTCTCTCTCTCTTTTTCTCTCTCCCTCTCTCTCTCCTCTTTCCCCCCTCTTCTACATGTCGAAAAGGAATTGTTTTACTAGACGGTAATAACTACAGGCGGCGAGCTGGCAGAAACGTTTAGCACGCTGGGCGAAATGCGTAGCCGTATTTCGTCTGCCATTACGTTCCGGGTTCAAATTCCGCCGAGGTCAACTTTGCCTTTCATCCTTTCTGGGTCGATGAATTAAGTACCAGTTATGCACTGGGGTCGATGTAATCGACTTAATACATATGTCTGTTCTTGTTTGTCCCCTCTATGTTTAGCCCCTTGTGGGTAATAAAGAAATAGGTAATAACTACAGGCGGCGAGCTGGCAGAAACATTAGCACGCCGGGCGAAATGCGTAGCCGTATTTCGTCTGTCGTTACGTTGTGAGTTCAAATTCCGCCGAGGTCGACTTTGCCATTCATCCTTTAGGGGTCGATAAATTAAGTACCAGTTACGCACTGGAGTCGATGTAATCGACTTAATCCGTTTGTCTGTCCTTGTTTGTCCTCTCTGTGGGTAGTAAAGAAATAGGTAATAACTACAGGTACAGTTGACGAGCCAATACAGGAAGCCTCTACGGTTGATACTTTGATCTCGACCTGCTAGAAATAGCAGCAAGAATTTCCCTCGAATCAAAACTCTATCAGAGACATTTCGAAATTAAATTCCCTGTGTTGACGACAATTTCTACGTGGATCAGGAAACGGAGTCAAATTCAAAGTTTTATTAAAAGTACCGTAGCTGTACGTATGGAATTTCCTTAATCTTCGGTGCAAAGTCGAAGTGATGTGACAACCGAAAACGCAAAAGGAGCAGAGTTTTTCTTATATATACTCTCCTTTACTCTTTTACTTATTTCATTCATTTGACTGTGTCCATGTTAGAGCACCGCCTTTAGTCGAGCAAATTGACCCCAGGACTTATTCTTTGGAAGCCTACTACTTATTCTATCGGTCACTTTTGCCGAACCGCTATGTAACGGGGACGTAAACACACCAGCATCGGTTGTCAAGCGATGTTGGGAGGACAAACACAGACACATAAACATATACACACACATACATATATATATACGAGGGGTTTCTTTCAGTTTCCGTCTACCAAATCCGCTCACAAGGCTTTGGTCGGCCCGAGGTTATAGTAGAAGACACTTGCCCAAAGTGCCACGCAGTGGGACTGAACCCAGAACCATGTGGTTCGCAAACAAGCTACTTACCACACAGCTACTCCTACGCCTATATTTTAACTTCTCAATAAATTGATTTTATAATAGCTCAGTTTGAGTGTGGGGCTCACGATTATAAAATCATGGGTCCGAGTCATAGGCTGAGCGGTGCATTGTGCCCGTGAGCAAGGTACTTTACATCACGTCGCCCCAGGCTACTCAGTTGGAATGAGTACAAACCGAGTGCTGGGACGAGACTCAAGAAAGTATCCATGTCTGTTCGTAACAACATAGGTACCTAAAACAATCAGTGAAAGCATGGTACAAACTAACCAGGCACAGTCACTTGCGAGTGACGGATATGTTTTTCTACTATGTACTTTTATTTGTGTCACTCATTGGGCTGCGGCCATGCTTAGGCATCGCCCAAGTTTTCGTCGACCCCACCCCAGTACTTATCTTTAAAACTTGGTTCTAATTCTATTGGTGTCTTTTTCTGAACCGTAGACTTAGGGGAATGTAAGCAAGCCAACTGCGTGAGCCAAACGTACATAGGAAACTAGCACAGACACAAAGACACACATGTGTGATATATATTTACATATATATTCTTTTACTCTTTTATTCTTTTACTTGTTTCAATCATTTGACTATGGCCATACTGAAGCACCGCCTTTAGTCGAACAAATCGACCCCAGGACTTATTCTTTGTCAGCCTAGTACTTATTCTATCGGTTGAGAAGTAGTGATGTGATCCACAGAGGATCAGCTTCATTTTGATGTATGATACATGTTCCTGTGTTGGTAATTATACCTGTCTTAAACAAAATGGCATTACTTTTTTGACTCACTCTCGTATATGCATGTATGTATGTATGTATGTATGTATGTATGTATGTATGTATGTATGTATGTATGTATATATATATATGTGTGTGTGTGTGTGTGTGTGTGTGTGTGTGTGTGTGTGGAGGCGCAATGGCCCAATGGTTAGGGCAGCGGACTCGCGGTCGTAGGATAGCGGTTTCGATTCCCAGACCGGGCGTTGTGAGTGTTTATTGGGCAAAAACACCTAAGAGCTTCACGAAGTTCCGGCAGGGGGTGTTGATCCCTGGTGTAGTCTTTCACCACTCTTTCTCCCACTCTTTCTTCTGTTGGCCTGCTCGCTTAGCCAGCGGGGTGGCGTCATTCGAAGGCTAAAACAATGCAAACACATTGTGACCAGCGATGTGTAACTACATCTGATGGACTAGTCGGTCACGTGATATATATATATATATATATATGCTTTGTGGTATTTTGTCTGCCGTTACGTTGTGAGTTCAAATTCCGCCGAGGTCGACTTTGCCTTTCATCCTTTCGGGGTCGATAAATTAAGTACCAGTTACGCACTGGGGGTCGATGGAATCGACTTAATCGCTTTGTCTGTCCTTGTTTGTCCCTTCTGTGTTTCGCCCCTTGTGGGTAGTAAAGAAATATATATATATATTCCCCTGTTTTGCTAAACAGCACAATGCATCGTTCGGTTCATGAATCGATACCATAAGCTAACGATCATATAAGTCCAATACCCTAACCACTAATCCATGCGCTACCACATATCCTGAAGGTATGCTAAATCATTATTCTGTAAAATAGCCCATTCGAATAAACTTGGCTTCAATAACAAAACGATAAAGACCACGTGTGTTTAAAAGTTACAAAGACTTCATTAGCATTAAAATAACACAGTCAAACAGCAACATGATGTCGGTGTATTTATAAAGGTATTTATCCAGAGAATATAGGCTTCATTCTCACCTGGTCTGGATTTGGTAATTTTTTTCTCTTTAATCCAGTCTGTTTACGACCTACTTACATTTTATACACAAAAATATCGGATAAAAATATAATCGCGTCATTAATATGTTTTATATATATACACATTCAAATAGTCTTTTTCATTTTTATTCTCTCTCTCTCTCTCTTTCTCCCTTTTCGCTTTCTGAATCTCTTCCTTTGCCTCTTTGTTTCGATTCTCTCTCTCTCTCTCTCTCTCTCTCTCTCTCTCTCTCTCTCTCTCTCTCTCTCTCTCTCTCTCTCTCTCTCTCTCTGCTATGTTAAACTATAATATAAACACGTGCAAAAAGAAAAGAGGAAAGAAAAATGTGACATTTCAGCAAGGATTTACTTCAAGAACGGTAAGAATTTTGCCTTCTATGGAGTCTGGTCTGAAGAATGCCTGTATACCGCGCTTTAAAAGATTAGCGTACAAAAGGTTAAGCCAATTAAAATCCATTTTGATATGGGTGAATGGGCAAGTTGTAGAGGTGTCAATCTCTATGACAATGTTTCAAAAGGATGATGGATCAGTAGGGTGTCTCTTGAGTTTTCTTTCATTTATTTTAACATATTTTTTTAGTAGTTCCGTCACCTGATGCTGCCTACCAATGTCTTAAACTAGGATGACAGAACATGAAAAAAAAAAATCCCACAAAATAACCTCCCGCCTGATGGTGTTTTTAGTCAGTGTTTCTTGAACAGTGTAGATAATGAGTGAATCGATACAGTGTTTGACTGGTACAAATGGTCTGTGAAAAATTCGACACATCGTGCAACCTTAGTAGTATATGAGCTGAAATTACAAACGGTCGAAAGTGAATACAGTTAAGCATTTCCTGTGAAGATTCTTGGGACATGACATCTCATATCATTAGGAATGAATGTTAATCATTTTTGATTGGCACAAAGCCTCCCCTAACTCTCTTTCATATGTGTGTGTGTATGTGTGTGTGTGTGTTCTACACACACACACATACATACATATACGAAGGTGGGCTGAAAAGTTCATAGGCTGACTAAGAAGGAGTTATCATACAGTAATTAAACTTGGCATGTATTAAATTCAACCCCTTTCCTTTCTAGGTAAATTCGACCTGTTTCTTTTCTACACTGCATACAGAATTGAGGACTTGGAAAAGTGGTACTAGAGACCGTAAAAATGGATAAAATTTGGCATTGTGGTGTTATTTGCAGATAGGGGGTTACACCCAAGGATATTCATGCAGACATGGTTGCTACATCAGGGGACGATATTCAACTGTGCAAAAGTGGGCAGCTGAATTCAAGAGGGTAAGGAGAGTTTTGAAAATGACCCAAGGTCCGGACGTTCTGCCACAGCCACCACCCAAGAAAACATCGACGTTTTCATCACATGGTGATGGCTGACAGACATTTAAATGTTAATCAGATAGCTAATGGGGTCCTGCTTCCTAAGACAACGCTTCTACACACAAGTCTGTGGTTGCAATGGCTGCTGTGCGCGACTGGTTAATCATCCTTCATATTCTCCTGATTTGGCACCATCTGACTATTTTCTGTTCCCCACCATGAAAAAAATACTTGGCTGAAAAACAGTATCGGATCGATGATGAAGTCATATCTGCTGTTGAGGACTTTTCTGGGGATCAGGATGGGGGCTTTTTATACCACGGGAATCCAAGCGCTGCAACACCGTTGGAAGAAGTGTATGGGCCGCAGGGGAGGCTATGTCGAAAAATAAAAACCATTTGGTCAAGTTCGACCATTGCATCGTGGTCAGCGTTTGAATTTTTCAGCCCACCCTCGTATTACACACACACACATATTAACTACATGAGAGCAATCTTCTCACGAGTTACAACTGTGATGTTGGTAAAACATGTTCTTTGTCTATCTACTTATCCATTTGGAGATTTTGGGTAAAATTATACTAATGTGTCCTTCAAATTTAATTAAATTCTATGTTTTTATGCAGCTGAAGATTGCTCTACATTTTAAATTGATGTAATGATTGCATTGTTCAATTAAATGGAGTCGCATGAAACGATAGTACAGCATTATCTCTGGATATCCTTGTTGCTTATTTTAATTTTAATAACCTTATTTTAAATTGTTTGGATAATACCATACTAAATTCTGGTGCCTCAACTTAAGTACTATATTCATCTGAATCTAAATTATATATATATTTCTTTACTTATATATATATTTCTTTACTTATATATATATTTCTTTACTTATTCGTTGTCTCGAGGTTCCCCCTCTACCAATTTAGGGACGATACAACCTCGAGACAACGAATAAGTAAAGAAACTCTCTTTATTACAAAATACAGGCCACTTCTTAACGGGTCTACGACAAACGATTAATATACCTCAACTTTAGAATAAAAGAAATACACACACAAATATTACATTCCAAAGAATCCATTACTAATCAGCCCCAATCACAGCTATAATCCATAACATGTCAACTTCAAGTCATACAACACCTCACTACTTTCACCCTTCTCTGTTTTCTTCTTCTTCCTCTTCTTCTTCATCATCATCATTATCATCATCATCGTCGTCATCATCATCACCTCCATCATCATCATCATCTTCTTCTCCTTCGGATCTTTTCATTTTTGAAGCCAGGACCACAGATCTTTCTACTTAACTAAATAATTTGAAACTTCGTATGCTGATAGAGTCTAGCAAAACAAGACACAAGTTGGAACTAGTTTATTTGAGAAAAATCTATTTTATGACTTTAATCGTAGATTAAAACTGCGAATTTTAACCAATCAGATTGTTTGTTTTCATGTGTAAAACTTGACTGCATTCTCTTAGTGTGACGTAGAAAGCGCTTTTGTGACGTACTAACGTTCGTTTGAAAACTGTAAACAATCTAAACTGATGTGAATATTGTTTTATTTTCTTCGCATGTATCCACATGTTCTTAATATTTTATACACGTGGACTCGTATCATTTACTTTGATAAAATTTTATTCGCGCACATCCGAATCATTTGCTTTGTAAACAAACAGGATAATTGAGTGCACTGCACTAGCACCGTAATTATATTAACATTGGTTCATTATTCTTCTGGCATAGGCCAATGCCTGTTGCTGTAGATTTCCAGCTCATAACTTGTACTTGTTTTATCGACCCACCTGTAACTGGTATATTTTGAACTTGATAAACATATATATGTAAACCTGAAAACATCTCGAGTATGTTATATATTTGTAGGGAACGGACGTGAAACCCAAGGCAATCCCATAAATCGGCCTTATCTAACTTTAATATATACTGTTCTATAACTTAGAGTGGGCTTCTTTTTTCGGATTTATGTTTACGGACGATATATATATATATATAAAGGTGAAAGTAAAGAATACGTACACCTGGTGTTTGGGGTTAGGGTTCAAGATACATAGGTTTTGAGTCTACAGATACAAAACCAAACATGATAAAATCTTCTTTGCATTTCTTCAGTTTTGCCTTTTTAGCAGTTGGTTCAGTTATTATTACAACTGATCATAAAAAAAATAAAAATAATAAATATTTTATTTCTATAAATTTAAAGTATCAAATTTATTATTAAACAATATTATGTAGTGATCTACATAAATACACACACATACATACATAGATACACACACACACATACATACATAGATACAACACACACACACACACACATACAGATACACATACACCGAGTATTCAATCGAAAATAGTTTTGTTTACATTTCAGATACCACATGTTTAATACGTCACGAAATTGGTGGTCGAGACGGAGTAAATAATATGAAGCCGAATGACGGAATACCATTGGTCAAAATTCTAATTATTAAACAATGTTAAACTTAGAAGTTACAATTCCGTTTTCATTCTGGTTTACAATTAAGTTTACTTTTGACACATTCTACCAGTATACGAAGTTTCAAATTGTTTGGTTCAGTAGGAAAAATTTGAAAAAACTGGCTTCAGGAATGAAAAGATCCCTTCTCCTTCTCCTTCTTCTTCTTCTCTTTCTCCTTCTTCTTCTTCTCCATCATCATCATCAACATCATCATCATCATCATCATCATCATCAACATCGTCATCTTCTTCTTCTTCTTCTTCTTCTCTTCTTCTTCTTCTTCTTCTTCTCTTCTTCTTCTTCTTCTTCTTCTCCACCTTCTACCTCTTAACTTTATCACTAATGCTTTTTAGTAAAACACCTACGCAAATTCCATAAACAAACCTCTCAATAGAAATATTCTCCTGAATTGAACTGCAACTGCTAGCCGTCACTGACCATTCAAAATACAACAATCAAGCACTCCCAAATTTTTCCACCACCTCTCCTCATCAGCCTTCTCTTCTTCTACCCTACCAAGAATTCACAACGACCTCGAACACACAAGTGCAAACAAGGGAGTCAGAGAAAGGCAGAATGCCACTCATATCTGAACACTATACAAATATTCCTTTAAAAAAACTTTTCTTCTAATTTTTCTAAATTTAATTATTTAATCGTTACAGTTGAAAAGGTCTCAAAATGACCGAAACCGGTACTGAAATGTTCTTTATAAAATTATTTTAGCATTTTCTATTTTGACTTGTTTTTTCATATATATCAACTCGTGTGTTCCTTTTCACCCTTATACACACACACACACACACATATATATATAATATATATATATATATATATATATATATATAGGTAAACAGTAAAAATAATTACAGACATGGACAAGAACATGAAACACCACAGAGACGACACAAGAACCACAGGACGGGACATTCGAAGCCCTCAGTCATCAGTCAAGAACCAGATCATCTTAGCAATTTCGGCTGATTAATCTTGAGATTGCTCCGATATGGCAGCCCGCCAAGGGAAATCTAAGCCAAGCGCATTAGATCCCCTGGAGAAAGCTTCGAATGTATACAACACGAGGACGGAAAACGAACGAAGTACACGAACAAAAATACAGAATACGTGACACCAATAAGAATACAAAAACGTAAAAACAATAACGGTAAAAATAAAAAAAAAAAACGAAACCAGGACGTAGGACAAGGGTCTTTCGACAGGACGAGTTGAGTATGGGGCTGGCTTGTGGAGTTGTGCCTAATGCCGCAGGGAGACGAACAAATACGTGTTGCTTCGGCGGCTGCTGGAACGAAAAGAGCGCTCAACAGCGGCTAGCGTCACGTGAGAACAAAAGACAGGAGAAAGGGACAGATGAAAAGAGAGAGAAGGTGGACGAGGGAGGAGAAGAAAGAGACAGATCGAGGGGGCTGGAGGTGAGAGAGATAGAGAAACGTAGAAGGGGGGGGAGAAAGAAGGGAATAAGGGAGGAAGAGATAGAGAGAGAAAGAGACAGATTAAGAGTCGTATCAATGCTAGAGAAAAAATATACTTATCGTATAAGGACAATTGTGGATACGTAGCCGCCGATTATATAGGTAAACAGTAAAAATAATTACAGACATGGACAAGAACATGAAACACCACAGAGACGACACAAGAACCACAGGACGGGATATTCATCTTGTTGTATGACCGAAAGTCGTTCGTTTGTTGTATACATATCATTCTAGCTTTCTTGTTCTTGCTTTCGTTCTTGCATACATTCGTTTCCTTTTTCCAGAAGTGTAATGCTCTGGCACTTGCGGGATTCGAGCGATCTGAGGGATTAAAAAAAATGCGAAGCCGCGAGGACGTTGTTATATTTTCCGTCTATTTTTTCGTATGTTTTTTTGGTCATGTTCTTTCTCTCCCACCCTTGATTTATACATATATATATATATATATATATATATATATATATGTGTGAGGGACCTGGGTTTCGACATGAGTGATGATACCTCTTTCCAAGTGCACATTACCAGGATGTTGACAAAGTGCTGATGACTTGCTGGATGGATCCTAAGAACATTCAGAATCAAAGATAAGGAAACCATAATGGTCCTCTGGCAGACATTCGTTCTCAGCCGCCTGGATTACTGCTAACAGATACGGTAACCCACCAGTGTGAAATTAACAGCGGACCTTGAAGCAATCCACAAAGATTCACAAAGAAGATCGTCTCTTTGCAACAGCTCAGCTACTGGGAAAGTTTGAAACAGCTAAGACGCTACTCCCTGGAGAGAAGACGGGAGAGGTATGCAGTAATATATATCTGGAAGATCCTGGAAGGAATTGTACCAAATTTTGGCATTGAAAGCTACACCAAAGCCAGAACGGGACGACACTGCTTAGTGCCAAAGATCCCAGCAACGCCATCGCGCTTCAAGACCAGTTAGTGCAACAGCCTGGGTTTCAGGGGCCCACAACTTTTTAATATTCTTCCAAAGAGCCTGAGGAACCTGCACAAAGTAGATGTAGGGGTTTTTAAATCTACCTCACGGCAAGAGGTGCAAATGAGGGTAGCTACATCAAACCCCATTCTTCACCAAGTGCCACATACTAGAGAAGGCTCTCAGTAATAACAGTGTAGCAAAGCGGTGGTGCATCAGCATGGCCGCAGCTCTGAGCTGAAATTAGAGATAATATATATATACGTACTTATAATAAGGGATGACCACTAAGTGGACATCCAATATACTAGAAGAAGATCATCTACGATCTAACTACAAAAAAAAAAAAAGAATGTTCTTTATAGACATTCAGCAAACACCAGAACAAAAGTGGGTAAGAAAGATGAAAATATACAAAATACAGAATTAATCGTAGACCGATTTCGCCATTTACGATATTTACTTACGTATTCATCGTCTGTAGACTCTTCAGTACGATCGTTCCAATTCATTATAATTTATAGAACTATACACAAGTTGTCCTCATAAAATTAGATGTGTGTATAGTTCTACCAATTACATTGGGGTTATTTTCAAATGTCTAAGTTCTGGCGCGCTAAATCCCGGAAACAGTTCCGCAGTAGATAATTCACTGCAGTTAATGTAGCCGGTTTGAGAACATAATTATTTAAAATTTAAATAATGAGGGTGATAAAATGAATACTAATTTAATTAACATCAATTTAAAACCAGTAGCCTAGTATATAGAAAAATCTGAAAATTCTGAAAAAAACCGGTCTACGATTAATTTTGTATTTTGTATATTTTCATCTGTCTTACTCTCTTTTGTTCTGGTGTTTTCTGAATTTCTCTAGAGAACATTATTTTCTTTGTAGTTAGATCGTAGATGATCTTCATCTAGCATATTGGATGTCCACTTAGTGGTCATCCCTTATTGCTCGCATGTATTACAATTTTTCTGAATTTTCAGATTTTTCTAAATGCTGGGCTACTGGATTTAAATTGATGTTAATTAAATTAGTATTCAATTATTTAAATTACCCTCATTATTTAAATTTTATAAACATATATATATATATATTCACACACACATACATACACACACTCACGCACGCACACACACACACACACACCACACACACACATATAGCTGGCAGAATCGTTGGCACAATGGACAAAATTTTAGCGGTATTTCGCCTGTCGCAGCGTTTTGAGTTCAAACTCCACCGAAGTCGACTTTGCCTTTCTTCCTTTCGGAGTCGATACATTAAGTAGCATTTGAACACTGGGGTCGATGTAATCGACTAGGCCCCTTACCGAAATTTTCAACCCATGTATCTGCGCAGGTATGGCTGTGTAGTAAGAAGTTTGCTTTCCAAATATGTGACTCTAGGATCAGTCCCACAACTTACCACTTTGGGGATGGTTTTCTACTGTATAGCACCTAGCCGAGCAAAATTTGGTTGCATGGATCTGACAGATAGGAGCTGACAGATAGGAGCTGAAGGAACATCGCCCTATATGTGTGTGCATGCATGTGCCTATATATATATATATATATATATATAAGTAGTTGAATGAATTATCCTAGTATGGATAATTCGGTTAACCGATACATGGGTAGCAAATTCACGTCAGAAAACATGTTTGAAGCTACATGCCAAGGGCAGAATTCACGTGCTTTCGTGTGGAAATTTGTGTGTATTTTTTAATATAAATAAATGAAAGAATGGAGTCGAACGACGATTTAACAAAATTCCTTTATTCTCGACATATGTTTCGAAGACTGCATATTCTTAATTCCGAAGGAATAAAGGGTGCATTACGCCGCCTTCTCATCAGGAAAGACAAGGAACTTACGTCAGCATCATGACGAACAAAAACTTTTAGATGACTGCCCACACGGAGTCCATAGTAATGTGATCACTATGGACTCCGTGTGGGCAGTCATCTAAAAGTTTTGTTCGTCATGATGCTGACGTAAGTTCCTTGTCTTTCCTGATGAGAAGGCGGCTGGGCAGTCATCTAAAAGTTTCGGAATTAAGAATATGCAGTCTTCGAAACATATGTCAAGAATAAAGAAATTTTGTTAATCGTGGTTCGACTCCATTCTTTCATTTATATATATATATATATATATATATATATAAATGTCGTTGGTAAGCAAGCTACTCACCACACATATCAGTGTGCGCGCGCGTGTGTATATGCATGTGTGTGTGTGGATGTGTAGTAACTAACATTCACAACATACAAAACATTTACTTTCTCTCTCTCTCCCTTTATCTCTCTCTCTCTTTATATATATATATATATATATATGTATATATTTCCAAGTATGTATATATGTATACATGTATATTCATACACACACACGCACACACCCACACACACACACAACACACACACATATAGATATATATATATATATATATATATATATATATATATATATATATATACCAGTGCGTGTGATAACTAGTACACATTCACATACATACAAAGTATTTACTTCTCTGTCTGTCTGTCTGTCTGTCTGTCTATCTATTATCTATCTATCTATCTATCTATCAATATATATTATATATATATATATATATATATATATACACTAATGAATTTAAGAACTTTGTATTGTTGGAAAGCATATATGGTTTGCTTGGAATCTTGCTTCAAGTTCCTGGAGCTCACATCTATAACCTTATAAGTATATTTACACTCTCTAAGATGTTTGCAAAACCTATATGAAATTTAGCTGAAGATTACTTAACATTATATTTGCTGTAATATTTGCAGCTTTAATAAATTGTTATAGTATGAAACAATTGTACTAAACTACCGATCCATTCTTGTTGCTTATTATTTTTGGGTTATAATCACCCCACATAATTTTATGGGTAATACCATAAAAAAATTCTGGTGCATCTAAGTTAAGTACCATATTCATTTGAATCTAAATTGTTTTGCTATATATATATATATATTTGTATATGTATATATACCATCAAGTAAGATAGGGGTTGTGGATCCAACCCACTAAGGGATAATACTTATCCAATATACTGTTGGTATAATACCCAAATTGTTAATACACAAGTGTTTTTAATTGTAATGCAACAAACTTATTGTAGGAAATAGGTGAAGGTAGAGAAATATTTTACCATTAATTTATATTACAAATAAAAAAATGGAGAAACACATTAGTTGGTTTATCAGCTTCAGGATATTAGAATGTTGACTTATTTATTTATCAAAACGACAAAAGATAATCTTCTAATATCCTAAAGCTGATAAACCAACTAATGTGTTTCTCCATTTTCTTATTTGTAATATATATATATACACAACTAAAAATAAGGGTGTCTGAGAGACACCACCATGCCGAAATAGCAGTCAAATCCCTGACTCAAGGGATTTAACTGCTATTTCGGCATGGTGTGTCTCTCAGACACCCTTATTTTTAGTTGTAAAAAATCATTACCTCTGTATGGTATTTTTTACCATGCTGGCCACTTGATAATATCGATATTTAATATCGATATTATCCTTATTATATATATATATATATATATATATATATATACTTCTCTTACTTTTTTACTCTTTTACTTGTTTCAGTCATTTGACTGCGGCCATGCTAGAGCACCGCCTTTAATCGAGCAACTCGACCCTGGGACTTATTCTTTGTAAGCCCAGTACTTAATCGATCGGTCTCTTTGCCGAACCGCTAAGTGACGGGGACGTAAACACACCAGCATCGGTTGTCAAGCAATGCTAGGGGGACAAACACAGACACACAAACATACACACACATACATATATATATATATATATATATACATATATACGACAGGCTTCTTTCAGTTTCCGTCTGCCAAATCCACTCACAAAGCATTGGTCGGCCCGAGGCTATAGCAGAAGACACTTGCCCAAGATGCCACGCAGTGGGACTGAACCCATATATATATATATATTCTTTACTTTGTATAAATTATTTGACTGCGACCATGCTGGAGCACCGCCTTTAGTCGTACAAATCGACCCAGGACTTATTCTTCGTAAGTCTAGCACTTATTCTATCGGTCTCTTTTGCCGAACCGCTCAGCTACGGGGGGCGTAACCACACCAACATCGGTAGTTAAGCGATGGTGGGAGGACACAGACACACAATCATATACATATATATGTATATATGACGGGCTTCTTTCAGTTTCCGTCGACCAAATCAACTCACAAGGCTTTGATCGGCCCGAGGCTATAGTAGAAGACACTTGCCCAAGGAGCCACGAAGTGGGACTGAACCCGGAGCCATGTGGTTGGCAAGCAAGCTACTCACCACACATATCAGTGTGTGCGCGCGTGTGTGTATGTATGTGTGTGTGTGGATGTATAGTAACTACTATACTTACATTCACAAACATATAAAACATTTACTTTCTCTCTCTCTCCCTTTATCTCTCTCTCTCTCTCTCTCTATATATAATATATATATATATATATATGTATGTATGTATTTCCAAGTATGTATATATGTATACATGTATATTCATACATATGCAACACAGACAAACCGACTAACACACATACACACAGAATAGCAATGGTGTCTTATTTCTCCAATCCACAGCGAATTAGACCTACGTTAGCAACTGTCCCGCCCTGAGATGGTGATGATGTAAATATGTTATCACATACCATTGAAATATCAGTGCGGTCGACGTTGGTTAGATGAAGTGCTGAAACGGTTATACATGACATCTTATCGCCTCGTAATCTACTCACACATTCATCTCTACCACCATTTTAAGTACATACTCATGCGCACATATACACGTATTGGTACACAAATACACACACACGCGCAGGCATACACACACACACACACACGTATATACATACACGCATTCATACATATATATATATACGTACATTCATACATAAATACATACATACATACATAGATACATACATACATACATACATAGATACATAGATACATAGATACATACATACATACATACATACATACATACATACATACATACATACATACATACATACATACATATATACATACATACATGCATATGTGTGTGTGTGTATGATTTATGTAGACATCTATACATGATGTTTGTGGTGAAGGGTTACTCGGCTATTATCTCTAGACGGCAGAAGCATACAAAATATGCTATCTATGGTAAGACGAGTGCCGGCCTGGAATTTTGGTTCTGATGAGAGACATTCCAATAGAACAAGACGAAAGGGAAACAGCCAGGACGTGGGAGATGAGAGTTAGATTGAAGAAGTTGGTGGAAGGTGCGTGTGTGGTGTGTGTGTGTGCGTGATTGAGAGAGACAGGTACAGAAAAAAAAGAGCGAAGTAAAAAGAGCGAAAAAGGAAGAAGAAAGAAACACGAAGTAGGCAGTCAGGAACAATAAGTCCAGAAGAAAATGGATGTTAAACGGAAGTCAAGAATTCCTTACCCACCCACCGTGTCAATTCGATACCCCTGTATTTTTGTGGAATGACTGGATTGCAAATATTTTTATACTGTAATCTTGTTGAGCCATAAAAGTAAACTGAAGTCATTTGTCTAAGAGACACCAGAATGAATTCTGAACGCCGTTAACGCATTTGTCTTAAGTTGTTTGTTTTCACTTGTTATAGTCAACATTCTTTTCCGTTTATTCTAGTATGTGTGTGAATGTGTGTGTGTGTGTGTGTGTATGCCGTTGGGAGAAGGAAGTGAAGGTGAAAGGAAGCAATGTGAAACATTGTAGAACAACGGGGTGAGATCTCCGGAAAAAAAAAAACGTCGTAAATCTCCGTCAAGTGCCGTAGATTGTCGTGAAAGTGCCGATTTGAACACTCACGTAGTGTGGTAAACGACGACGAAGGAGCCTCTATTACGAGGTTAGAAAAATTGCTAGAAATAGCAGCAAGATGTCTGTTTTCATCTGTTACAGTCAATATTCTTTTTGCATCTATTCTTCTGAGTGTATGTGTGTGTGTGTTGGGGGGGGTGACGAGAGAAGGAAGTGATGATGAAAGGGAGAATGAAAAACAGTAGAACAACGAGATGATGTTACCGAAAAAATGTCGTAAATCTCCGTCAAGTAACGTAGGTTGCTGTGAAAGTGCCGGTTTAATCTCTCACGTGTTTGAGGTGAACGACGACGAACGAGAATCTACTACAAAGTTAGAAAAACTGCTAGAAATAGCAGCAGGTTTTCTGTTTTCTCTTGTTAAAGTCAACCTTCTTTTACGTGTATTCTTCTGTGAGTGCGTGAATGTGCGTGGGTGTGTTCATGAATGTGTATATGTGTGTGTGTGTGTGTATGTTTGTATGCTTGTGTGTATTTGTGTGTTCATGAATGTATATGTGTGTTTGTTTGTTTGTTTGTTTGTTTGTGTGTGTGTGGTTGGGAGAAGGATTTTTAAGTGAAAGGAGAAATGTGAAACACTAGGACAGCGGGTTGAGATGTCCGAAAAAATGTCGTAAACCTCCTTGTATTTGTGCCGATGAAATTGTCACGTGGTGAGGTGAACGATGATAAAGGAGCCTCTAGAAATAGCTGCCAAATTTCTATCAACTTACGCGTAAAAGTGTTCTGCAAAGGAAATGAAGCATTGGACGACGTGATCCATGATTATACCACGAGCGGGAGAAGGACGACTTTTTTTTGCATTCAGCATTCTTTACGTCTGTTCTATGTGTTTGTATGTTTGTGTGTGTGTGTGTGTGTGTGTGTGTGTGTGTGTGTGTGTGTGGTGCAATGAGGAGAGTGAAAATGAAAGGAGCGCTGTAGAACACTGTAGAACAGCGAGGTGAGATTTTAGAAAAAGTCGTAGTAAACTTTCGTCAATTGCCGTAGTCTTTATACTAAGAGTATTGATACTAATTTTAAGCTCTCTTGTGAGGGCAGAGAAACAACGATTAAGAGACCCCTATAAGGTTACAAAATCTGCTAGAAATAGCAGCCAAATTTCTCTCAACTTTCCTATAAAGAGAATGAAAGAATTATACAACGAAGTCCATGATATTCTATGATTCAAAGAAGGACGAGATGTCTATAGTTGGAATGTTTTCACTAATGCATCTGCTCTTGTGAGATAGTAGAATTGCACTGCTAGAAATAGCAGCCAAATATTCTTTTGCAAAAAAAGAAACAAAAAACCTACAAAGAAAAGCAACTGGATAATCACAACTAGAAAGCTTTTGATTACATGTTCGCTCAGGTAGAGCAGTGAAGTTAGACAGGAGGAACAGCAACAAGGACTAACTCAACAACAATTAGGTCTCTTTCAATGGAAGAAACAAGATTCGTACTCCTTCGGGTACACGTGACACAACCGTCCCACCTTTTCTCATTACTTATGACTCACCCTCCTCCTAGTAGTAGTAGTAGTAGTAGTAGTAGTAGTAGTAGTAGTAGTATAGTAGTAGTAGCAGCAGCAGCAGCAACGACAACAGCAGTTACCAACACTGCTGCGAAGATGACTATGATAATAACGATGACAATGATATGGTGATCACGACCATGATGATGATGATGATGATCTTTAAGTTTTTCTGTCTTGTTTTATGACTGATTGTTGCTGTTGCTGACCCCAGAGCTTATTCTTTGTAAGCCTAGATCGGTCTCTTTTGCCGAACCGCTAAGCTACATGGACGTAAACTCACCAACCTCGATTGTCAAGCGATGTTGGGGGAGACAAACACACACACGCACACACACACACGCACGCACAACACACACACACACACACACACACACACACACACACATATATATATAAGATTAATCAGCCGAAATTGCTAAGATGATCTGGTTCTTGACTGATGACTGAGGGCTTCGAATGTCCCGTCCTGTGGTTCTTGTGTCGTCTCTCTGGTGTTTCATGTTCTTGTCCATGTCTGTAATTATTTTTACTGTTTACATATATATATATACATATATACGACGGGCTTCTTTCCAAATCTACCAAATCCACTCACAAGGCTTTGGTCGGCACGAGGCTACAGTAGAAGACACTTGCCCAGTGTTTGTTTACATTTGCTGGATGCAAACCATCTTGTCCTTGTTTCCAAAGCATATCATGTATAACCTCCTTTTTTCCAGTTTTAAGACCGTTTTGAGATAGATCCGGCTACTACTTTTAGCAGGCCAAAAGATTCTTATCTCTTCGTTTAGCCCGTTTTTACAACTGTTTGTTTATATTTGCGGGAATACAAAGATAGTGGCCACATGTTGATATCAAGGAGAGTCATAATGAAGAACTGGAGATCTTGTTAAATTCTTTCTAACCACTAGAATTTTCAGAAATAATCACCAGAATAGTTTTCAAATTTCATATTTTCTACACTGGTGTAGTTTTGCATGCTCATGTCCAAGATTACATTCATTTTCTCAGCATGCAAAACTACATCAAAACTATATTTTTTGGAAATATTTTGGTGGCTGGAAGAAATTTAACACGATTTGGGATATTTTCTCTTTGGCTGCCAATTTCTCTTTAATTCCTGCACGAATTGATTTCATATTCGGTGCAATGATATAGTTTTATATGGTAATCACTGCTGTGAAATTCAAATTTACAATAAACCAATAAATAAAAAGTTACTAGCTTTTAAAGTTTGAAAATTTGGGGTAATTTTTGACAGTCGGAAGCCACAGACTCATTCATGCTTATTTCCATAGTAACAAGCCAAACATGAGAACTCTTTTGTCTGCGAAATAACATGTGTTGACAAATATATTCTATGAGAGAATATGTGCGTCGATGCAGTGTTCTGCTGCTAAAATGTGTTAAAAGAAATTGCCAAATAGACCTTAAATCACGCACCCCCTATTATTTTTGTTTTTTTGTTTTGCATAATCGTATCAATTCCCGAGTGTGGAATACAAATTCACAAAAATTTTCTGAAAAAAATTATGAGGGGCTATATGTCGTGCGTAAAGCAGAAGTTGCAAAATCAAAACACGTCACGCTCAAAATGACAGCTTTCCAAATCCTGTTTTCTAACTGGGTGAAAATTATCTATAACTTTCTGGAGAAAGTGGAATATCGCTGAAATTCAGCCTGGAAAACTATATTAATGTACCAAATTTCAGAATTTTCAATATACTTTGAATTTTCGAAAATTAGCAACCAAACTGAAAATAACCACCAGAATAGTTTTCAAATTCCAAATTTTCTACACTGATGTAGTTTTACATGTTCATGTCCAAAACCACATTCATTTTCTCATATGTAAAAGAAAAACTACATCAAAACTATATCTTTTGAAAATATTCTGGTGAATATTTTAAATATTTCAAGTGGCTGGAAGAAATTTAACAAGATCTGAACATACTTTTCTCCAGAATATTTCGACAATCTCCTCTCTAGAAATGTTTGATTTAGTATTTCTTTCACAATTTTATCCTTTTCGTTTTTCATTTACTATTTAGTTTCATTTTTCTGTTATTATTGTCGTCTCTTAGAACAGAGAGAGAGAGAGAGAGAGAGAGAGAGAGAGAGAGGGAGGGAGAGGGGGCAGGAGAGACAGAGAGAGCGAGAGGGTGGTGTTTGAGAGAGGAGAGTATTGAGAAAGGTGGTAAATGAGAACTGAGTGGTACACTGATAAGCAAATGAATAGATAAACAGGCCGACAATTAGGAAGACGCACACACACTCACGCACACACACGTACACACACATACACACGCACACACACATACCCATATACAAACACACACCTACATACATGTGACGTCCTGTAGCCATATATGCATATATAAAGGCATATATATATATGCATATGTATATATATATAATTATATATAACGGGAAGCTTTATGAAAATAAACAAAAGACGAAGGCAGGTGGAATACAAACAAACAATTGTATTAGTATGGCGCTCAGGAATAGAAATAAAACAAGTCTTTTACGTTTCGAGCCTACGCTCTTCAACAGAAAGATACACAGAAAAGAAACACGGAGAGAAACAAGGAGAGAAAAAAAAAAGCGTGCAGAGCTAGCGAATCAACATGGCGATCTGATTCCGGCCAGAAAGTCAAAGATCAAACGTGAGACGCAAGAGCGAAAATATATATATATATATATATATTATATATATATATATATATATATATATATTTAATTGAACACCACGCATCCATGTCCAAGTAAGTTTATCTTAACTTTTTGATGCAAACTCTACTCTATACAGTTTTCTCCCCCATTCTTATCTTATTTCCTTTTCTTCCCTTCACCGTTTCTTCTCTCTCCCCTTCTTGCTCTTTTTCCCCTCTCTTGTTACTTACATGTGACCATCGTTCAACTTTCTTTTCCCCACGTGACCATCTTTCTTTTCCTGCTCGACGTGCTCATGATTGGACGTTTCCTTATCTCTCTTCTCTCTTTTCTTTTTTCAAAGAAAATATTTCTCCCAGCGTTCATGATTTTCCTATCGTTCTGGTCTAACGACCCTCCATGTTTGTTTTCGTTTGGCTTCCTTGTATGTCTCCACTGTTCTGTTTTTGTTCCCAACTTTGACTCTCCATAAATCCAAAATTTTATTGAATTTATGAGAGCAACTGCTTCCGAAAGCTCATATGTCGTTGAACGCTCGAAATGGGGTGTAGATAGACAGCTGACAACTGATGAAGAGTCGTTCTCTGTGTTACTTGTCTTGTTCACCAAAATTTTCTCTCGTTGTTTGCATATTTAACTCGTTTGTTTCGTACTTCATGTTGTTTACGCAGTTCGGTACGTCTGTAATATATATATATATATATATATATTATATATATATATATATATATATATATATATATATATATATATATTATATATCTATATATATATATATATATATTATTTATTATATATATATATATATATATATATGCTATATATTATATTACATACATATACATAAATACACGTAAAATCTACTAGCATCGGTTGTCAAGCGCTGTTGGGGCCACACACACATATAAGCACACACACACACACGCACACACATATAAATTATATCATCACGGGCTTCTTTCAGTTTCTGTCTATCAAATCACCCACAAGGCTTTGGTCGACCCGTGGGCATATGGTGTAGTGGTTAAGAGCGTGGGCTACTAACCCCAAGATTCCGAGTTCGATTCCAGGTAGTGATCTGAATAAATAATAATAATAATAATAATAATAATAATAATAATAATAATAATAATAATAGTGAAGGCGCGTGGCTTAGTGGTTAGGGCATTCGGCTCACGATTATAAGGTGGTGAGTTCAATTTCCAGCGACGCGTTGAGTCCTTGAGCAAGTCACTTTATTTCACGTTGCTCCAGTCCACTCAGCTGGCAAAAATTAGTTGTATTTGTATTTCAAAGGGTCAGCCTTGTCACACTCTGTGTCCGCTGAATCTCCCTAAAAACTACGTTAGGGGTACATGTCCGTAAATTGCTCAGTTACTTGCACGTTAATTTCACGAGCAAGCTGTTCCATTGGTCGTATCAGCTGGGACCCTCGTCGTCGTAACCGACGGAGTACTACTTCTTTTTTATTTAATAATAATAATAATAATAACATCGCAAAATACATTAGGAATGAGAACACATGTTCAAAAGATACCTGATGTAGGTTGGAGGGTATATC
>NW_021835231.1:0-40053 GCF_006345805.1 Octopus sinensis | reverse complement strand
TTTGGGGGAAGGTTTTAAGGACCTCATCATGTAAGTCGAGGACATCGTAGTTGTTCATTTTGACCAAAACGCAGAAAAATTTTTTTTAATTTTTTTTGGGGGGAAGGTTTTAAGGACCTCATCATGTAAGTCGAGGACATCGTATTGCCAATTTGAAGTTGGTGTGCACACACAGACAGACAGACAGACAGACACACAGACAGACACACAGACAGACAGACAGACAGACACACACCATACCATTTTATTATTAAGAAGTGTCAGAAAAACCACGAAACAGAGCTACAAAACCTTGCAAAAGAAGTAAAAAAGTACAAGCACGGAGCGCAAATATATGCATCGGTAAAGATTCTAGCGAGAATGAAGAAATCCAAAAACCTAACAATTTATGAAAAACTCGGAAGAAATATATACAACAAACAGGAACAAACTCATACCTAATCACTTCGAAAAATACTTCAATTTTGGAAGAGGAAACTGTCCATCCAGTCGATGGAGTTCCGAGAAAACTGTCACCAGAAATAACTTTATTGGAAGTTATGAAGGCTGTAACCAGACTAAACAACTCAAAAGCACCGGACCCAGACACTGTTACTACAGAACTCATGAAATACGTCCCTGAAGAGTTTCATAAACTCATTAATCATATTCTGAACAAAATTTTTGAGGAACACTTTAGAGTTAACATCAAAATCGAAAAATTCCCCATACATAAAACGGAAAAGGAATAAGGAATTCTTTCTAGAACTATTAAAGATTTTGCGTTTTGATTGGAAAAGGGCTGAATATCAGCAGACGATTTGGAGCTTCTGAGGGAACTATTGAGAAAGTTGTTTTGACGACATGCTTATCAATACTAATAATAATTTGAGAACGGATTAGCGGATACCAAGCGTGGGAAAGAAATTCGTGCAAAAGAAGAACGTCACTACTTCAACCAATGAGATTCCGTGGAAGGCCTAGAGCCACTCTGCCTATCAGATTAAACGAAGACATAGCGGGAATAAACAAAAATGGCAAAGTTCTCGATTCACTACAAACAATCTACAAACAATAGAAAATAATGGAGGGGGCATAGAAACGCACGTGTGGAAGAATACTAATCGTGGCACAAGGAAAACCGAATTACTTTGATTTCCTGTTAGTGGAAAAAGTTAAACTTATTGAATTTCTAATTAGATGACGTATACAATTCGATTAGAAATTTTAAAGCCAAAAACACATGTAAAACAGGTTAAGTAGATTAGTTGATTTAAAATTTACGGAATTGGAATAAATGAAATCCTAACACTAAATAAAAAATTGATTGCAGAAATTAGTATTTTTTCAAAATAAATACGATTGGATTAAAACATTGCTGAATTTCTCAAAATTTTTTGAATATTTTATAAATATTAGAAAAAAAATTTCAGGTATTTTTAAAATTATACCTTTTCATTATTTTGTGTTCAATGAAATTGTCTGCAAATTGTCATTTCTTTTACTATTTTTTATTTATTTAAAAATTCCGAATGGTTGGCTATTTCAATGTTTTAAAATTTTTAATTATCCTAAAAAAGTAATTAAGATAAAATATATGACAAAAAGTTTACATAATCATAGAGGGTAGTTTATTAGGCGTATCTTTAAATTTTCTTTTAATTTCAAATATTTTCAAGTTATGTTTGTAATAAATTAAAAATATTTACAATGATTTCACTTTTATTTGACTACCAATAAAATTTTCAAACAGATTCCATGTTGTGGTATTGAATGGGTAAACTCGATCTCGATATTTCTGATGAAGAAGACTTAAATATAAACGAATCATACGCTAGTAATTACAATCAATGGAGAGAAAAGGAAGAACTTCAGAAATGTAAAAAATAAAAGCATAAATTAAACTCCTAGTAAAAGATCGTTACGGCAATCCTTCAGAAAATGAAACATCCTCTGAAACAGAAGATGACTGTGCCACACAATTGACTCCACAAGTTGACGAGGAATGGATGAGACTTTATGCAACTGCCAAGTTTTCCACAGCAGAACTCTACAACAAAGACCTTAAGTTTTTCGGTAATTTATTTTTTAACTAATTTTTAACATAGAAAAACAAAAAAGTGAAGGAAATGAACATAAACCCACCAAAAAACGTGAAAAGCCCCTGCTTTTCAAAGATTACGAAAGAAGGCGTATTTTGAAGGGAGAAGAACCTCAAGATGCTTACATGACGGAAATAGTGCCTGGATCCTATGTTGACGAACAAAATAAACTAAAGGAAAAGTCTATAAATTAATAATATTGTTTTTAGTATTAAACAATTTGTCGATGATAGCGACGATGATTTTTTGACCAAAAAAGAGCCAAATCAAGATAAAACCGTGTTTAATTTTTGAGTAAAGAAATTAGAATAAAGATGACGAAGAATATATAAAATTTCTAAAATCGGAGCGTCCAGATTGTTCTCGAAAATTCAGTCAGCTGGTTTTCTCAGTGTGTTTACTGTAGGAATCCTTAAGAGACTATTGGCAGTCCGAAAAAATATCTGAAAATGATAAATTTTTGAGAGATTATTTGCTTAATCGAAAGTATCTCGTGGATGAGGATGACAATGATACTGAATATAAACTAAATTCTTCTGACTCTGATTCCGCTGAGGAGGATAAGCAAGATGAATTCGAGAAAAATTATAACTTCAGGTTTGAAGAACCAGACGGTTGTCAGGTATACTTTTTTGCGCGTTCTATTCTATGATTGTCGTTATGTTTATTAGCGGCTAGATTAAGTGAATATTTTGTGACTAGTTTTAATTTATGATATTAATTTCTTTTACAGATTAAATCTTATCCACGGAAAATCACCGATTCTGTCCGTCCTGTGGATCACCGTCGAAGTGAAGCCCGTTTGAAAGCAAAGGAGAGGAAAGAAACAAGGGAAAATAAGAAAAGAGAAGAATTAAAACGACTCAGAAGTCTTCAGCGGAAAGAAGAAGCTGCGAAAGTATCCAAATTAAGGTCTCTCAGTGGAAATCAGAATTTTGACACGAGTCATGTGTTTGGAGATTTTGATCCAGAAGAACATGACCAACAAATGAATGTTTGGTTTCATTTTACTAATTTTAGGAAATTTTTGGTGATAATTTCTATAATATTCCTTTCAAAGAAAAAAAACCAAAATTTTCTTCTTCTGAAGATGAAGCGTTAGAAAATTTACAGAGCAAACGGGCACTTCGTAGAGAAGCTGTTAAAACTCGAATGATGGTCCCTGAGGATATAATTCCTCCACCTCCAAATAGATTTTCTTATAGAAATGTTTCGGAATGTGATTTCGGTCTATCACTCGAAGAAATTCTCAATGCGGATTATAAAGAGTTGAATCAGTGGGTTTCCTTAAAGAAGATGGTTCAGTATAGGACTGATGAAGAGGAGTATAATGATAAGAAGATGTACGAGAAACGACGGAAAAAACATAAGCTGAAGCGACATATATTTAAGTCATTGAAAGGGATTGAACAGAATCAAGAAGTTGATGATGCTGTTGGAAATGGCCAACATGATTCCACTATTGATGCTTCTCTGGTCAAGAATGAGTCAAATAATGCTGAAAAGAATATGAAAACAAAAAGAAAGATCAGTAATAATGGTGGGTTGAATGATGACCGTCTATTTGCTTATGGCTTTGATCCTAAGAAGTTTCGACATATACAGAATGCTAAAAAACGGAAAAAATCTTACCACGGTAGAGAGGTCGATACAAATTAAACTGTGCGATTTTATTTGAATTTTATCTCAATGAAAGTGTTATTTAGATAATAAAAACTGATTAGTCTTTTTCTTAGAATCGCTATTTTTAGTTTATTATACCTTTTACTGCAGTAGACTAGAATAACACGTACACGTATCAATAGGCAAAAAAATAAATATATTTGACGGGAATTGGTCTAAAAAATTGTTCACTATTAATAAAAACAAATAAGTAAATAAAATTTTTGTTCATGATCATATTGATTATGTATGTGACTGACGTGAAAAAACAGGGATCTAACAAATAATATTTGAATAATATTAAATTCTTGAATTTCACTTGAAAATTTTATTGCAATCAAAAGGGGATTAAAAGCTAATGAATGGAATTAATTAGTCTAAACGATTTTTAACAGGAAAAAGTTCAACAAAACAAAGTGGAGAAGGAGATAGAATTTGGCTACAAACTAATATTTAATTATTCGAATTTTGAGCTTTAGAATTCCTATTAATTCATTAATAATAAAAATAACAAACTTTCATACTTCTTAGACTATCTACAGTCCGACCGAATTAGGGCAGATCCCAGAGGTGGAGAACCGTCGGATTTTGGTAGAAAATCTCTCCACGATAATACTTCTGAATTCGATACGTAAGGTGCTGGCAAGCATTGCATTAACTCGAATGGAGGGTGTGGCGGATCTATACCTACCAGCAAGTCAAAAGGGTTTCGAAAAGAGAGGTCTACGGCAGACATTGTATGGAGCCACAAAAGATTCAAGAGAGCAACGACAATGTTGGGAATAGATTCTTCCAGAGCTTTCGACTCAATAAACTGGCAGAAATTAATGAATATTCCTGATCAAATATTGGATGAATCGTGGTTAGGACAATAAAACTATTATTTGTAAACAAAAGACTATCTGTGAGGACAGAAGGAGCAACTTCCTGCAGTTTCGAAACAATAGGGACACCAAAGAGTGATTCCCTTTCCCATTTACTATTCACCATATACCTTGAATCTCCACTCTTCGACTTCCGTAAATGCTATATAGAAGACATAGAAGAGACATATTATGGATTTTGTATCTCGGGATTTGACCGCACTCAAACATCTACTAGAAAATGCACCAGTGGAGTTTGAGAAATGATTTCTCTGTGTAAATGTAATCAAAACTGAAATTACGGAAATCAAAAGAGAAGACGGTATCACTCATGTAAGATGGAGACGTACTAATAAACTCGTCTCTTTAATATAAAACGCTGAAGATGTATTAAAGAGGAAAACACTAGCAAATGAAGCAATGGTCACACTAAAGAAAAAGATGGATAAGAACCAAAAGACTTAGAATTGACATGAGATGCAGGTTTACAACGCTGAGATATAAGGAAGTCTCTTCAACAAACTATTGAAACTAGATTCGTTCCTTAAAAATAACTAAGAAGCTTACTTTAATAGATTGGCCAAGTAGAATATTAATCAATAGTATCTACAATTATGTGTTCGAGAATGTGATAGATTGGTGGTGGAGGTAATTTAGACATGTACTAAGAATGAACCCGGACGCACCAGCTAACAAAGCGATAAAAAATTACTTTGACAGTTGCGACAAACCCTTCCACGGACGATTTAAATCGACATTTATAACTGCCTTAAACAAGGACCTAAATCCTGTGAAAAAATCTAAAAACAGGGGACAATCTGAATGAATTGAGATCACTCGCACTCGACAGAAGAAGATGAAAAAAAACTAAATCTAAAGATTGTTTTTTTGAGTGTTGGCCTATAAACATAATGGTTTTCGTGAAAGTGCCATAATAATAAATTGATATTGAACAACAAATTATCTGAAAGACAGATAATTAAAAAATACAAGATATACCATTTTCAGTTCAATTCTGACATTTTTAATATAATTTTTGATTTCTAGATGCCAGATATTTACGAGTATTATACGCCGTGATCGATAGTATCATTCTATGAGTGACATCTTCAGAGTCATCCAGCTGTGATTCAACTTTTTATGCCTTTTCCAAGTTTTATCATAGGTGCGTTTAGCTCGAAAAATTTTCGTGTATTCCGTTTTGTTATGATTGACTATAAAAACCATTTGGAAAATATTTTTGGTAGTGTTTCGATAATGTGCTAAAGGATTTCAGCATTGTCAAAGACGAAGTCAGCATAATCGGCATATATTATTTCGGTGTATTTACTACAAAAGATCTAAATCTCTAAGTGCTGCTTTTAGGTAGACGATAAACAAAATTAGGGACAGCGAGTCACACTGTAATATGTTTAAAAAAAGTTTGACACAGTTTTGCCAAGATTGATTACTAATTGAGTGTCTTGAAGGAGCTTTAAGATGATACTCATTTCGTCCTGATTTAAAAATGTTGTATTTTCACGAGTTTAATTCCGTAAACTGAATCGAATGCTCTGGATGTAAATTCTAAATATCTCGGTGCATTATTTGTATTTTTGACACAAGACAGCAGTCCATCTGTGTGTCCAATACAACATCATCAGCTTTCTAAAATGTTATTCAAAGCCATCACTCAGCTAATCGTTCTTAACCAACACATTGTTCACGGGACCCGGATACTTGTCATAATTATAAACTAACTTCCTGACGGCATAATGGCTGGGACAGTTTTCCTCTCCGAGCTTTACTTTTCAATAATTCCAAAAATTGTAAAAGTACATCGTTTAAATTGTTTTTTCCATTTTACAGCATAAATAGAGCAGAGATCCAAATTGACTCAAACCTGAGAACGCCTCTTATGGAGGGTATTAAAAAGTCAAAGAAACATGAATGGTCTTTAATTTTTTTATTAATTCTTAGAAATTGATTTAATGAGTAAAGAGATCATTAAATTTTAAAAATCAGAAACAAAAATTATTAAAATATTTCGACATGAATTTCTTGTGGAATTCCGAGCGAATACAATCATTAATGAATTCGGGCTTTGTTTTATTTGTCTCTTTTGCACAATTTTTAAAAACCACGTCATCATCCCATCTAAAATAACACAATCACAATACTTTGCCTTGACTCTAAAATCACTTTTCCCTTCCAAATCGCCTGAAAGTGAAATGAGGGGATTTCCCCGCATTATATTTTCATTCCTTATTTTCTGCTCCTCAAGCTCTTTCTCCATGTTCTGTAAACAGTGATCAAATTTTATTAAACCATTTTCTTGGCCTCTTCCATTCGTTCTTTTTTAATTTTATTAAGTTCTGACATTAACTGTGCTGTTTCATCTCCGTCAGAGGAATCGTCTGAATCAATCCCACCCTCGTCAATGGGATCATCTTCGTCCAAATTCACATCTTCCAACTTTAGCCTCTTCTCAGTGCCAAGAGTTTCTTCCAATTGGCCATCAATTTTATGTTTGTGGAATAATTCCTTCTCTTCTAATACTTGTTTCATGTCAATAGATTTCAAATCTTCTTTGCAAGATTGGCCTTTTTGACTAATATTTGTTAATTATTTGTACAATACCGAAATTTTAGCTTTAATTGGTGGCGACCAGGCCATTGGGTATTGGGTGGAATAGATAGGGGAACTAGAAAGTGCTTTTTTGAAGAAGTTGCAGGTTCTTTTTTCCATTTATCCTTTAGACAGGACAGCGGAAACACTGAATGAAGTAATTGTTTGACGCGTGCTTCCCGGCACCCATATCATTACTGATGGTTGGGCAGCCTATAGTGGGATTGCGCACATTGAAGGAGGGATTTATTCACATTCTGTGATAAATCACTCCGAAAATTTTGTTCACCCTTTGGACCGCTCCATCCATACTCAAAATATTGAAAACACATGGATGCGAGCGAAGAGAAAGCTAAAAAGGCAATTTGGTAAAACTCGTAAATTTATTTTAGGAACATCGCGTGCGTTATTTGAATCTTATTTGGACGAATTCACGTGGCGGACCTCGGTAGTTGATAAAGAGAAGATATTCCAAGACTTTCTGCTCCTAATAGTTAACAAATATGTTTTTTCGGCTTAATTTTTATTCTTAAAAAAATAGACAAATCCATTAAATTTGACTTAAATTAATAAAAAATGAAAAAATAATTAAAATCTATTGCTTATACGTCGAGATTTATACCATTCCTAAATTTGGAGATTACCGGGTTTTCAATTTCTTAGATTTCTCGATTCCATACTCCCTGCATAGATGTAGATGTACACATTTCACTACTTCGTTGTGTCGTCGTAAGTAGTCACTATTCAGCATAATCAATATTAGATAAGACTATTTAATATTAATAAAACTATAAATTTACTTTTAATTTTTGAAGTCTTCAGGTACTAATATAAAATCCTCATTTATAATAATATCTAGTGAATCACATAAATTTATATCCGATTCTAATAGATTTTTAAACTAATCCTGAACTATCCTTTGAAAAATTGGAAGTTATAACAAAGTTATAATGTTAACTATCTTCGATTTGCAAATAATATCATTATAAAAATGACGTTGAAATCGACTTTCCCAATTGTTTTGATTTGAATACTTTTTAAAATATCCTTCGAGACAATTTTAAATTTTTAACTATTTCTTAATTATTTTGTTATAGTATGGCAGGCTTCTCAAAATGTAATATACTTTTTATTGTACAATCTAGACTTTGGAAGACACGAAAAATTATTTATTCAAAGAATTTTTGACAACAAAAAATACCTATCATCACACAAAATATCAATTTTTTAAAAAGGAGCAGAACTTTACATTCACCATTTAAATCTTCGTCTTAATTTTTGGAGGGAATTACTTTGCGATCCTGGTAAAAAAGATTCTCTATTATTTGATTGATTTATACCACAGGTAAAAAATTCCTATGCAACCAAGATAAAATATTTTCTGTGAAAATAAAACTGTCAAAAATTTGTTATATTGGTGTTAATTTAAGCGGACTAGAATCGTAATTTGCACCAAAAATGAATATAATTTGTTTTAAGAAATCCAGGCTGATCAAATTACTAGTTTTTTGTTGTTAAAAATTTTCATCTGAACTTACTGATTTTTTATTCTGGGATTTTTCAATCATTGATTTTAAAATAATTTTTTTATATTTTGTAGAATTTATAAATCTTTCAAACGAATCAGTTTCCATTAATTTGAAAATATCTTTGCTAGCTTGATCAAAAATAAATCTAAAATCATTTACTTTAAAACATATTTAGATAATTTTTTATAAGAATAATTCGCATTTATAAAAAAATATTTATTATGTTACCGATGTGGTTTTTTCATTGAAGATTTAATTAAATTTCTAATTGTTGAACTGATATTTATTTCATATTTAGAATTTTCTTCAATGAATGCTCTTTAATAAATTATTTTATATTTTTACTTATATATTTTTTCTGCGGTAGATTCAAGCTGTGATTCGCTGATGAACTGGAAGAGATGACAGCTATACCAGAAGATCAAATTTTCTTGACTTTTTTCAAAGTGTAGAAACTCAAGAAAATTGATAATATAACTGTTCATGAATAACGCTGTCTTTAAATATTTTCCCATATGCAAAATTCGTTCTGTAATGTCTCGGCCGTATCCGCACAATCCACCATAAAATCGTTGTACTTCCAAGTTGTCTATATAATTCACCAAATCATTATTCCCGCGTGGAAATCCACTTTTGATTTGCTTTCGTATGCATTCAATCTAATTAATATTACTGATTTACTTCCGTACTTTTTGTACGGCTCTTCGTCTATTTCTACAGTTGACAAAGATTCATATGCTTGCAGAGGATTATCATCCCAAATCTATTTTTCTTTAGTCAATTTTTAACATATTTAGAATTAATAGACCATGCTTTTTTATCTTGAATTTTTGCTACTTTTTGCTCACTTTTAGTTTTATATTTTTTTCTAAAAATAGTTGTAATTTTACTTGTGATTTATTTTAACTTCATTAACAATACATTTCCAATTTGATTCGAATTCTCGGGTAATAAAATATAATCTAATATATACTCTTTAATAAATATATTATAATACATTTTCTCTGTCGTTCATTGAAACGCTGTGATACATGATTTTGTCCAACAAATAAATCACTGAAATGAAGAAATAATCATAAAATACTATAATCTTTTTTTGTATATCTTCGGTTATTACTGGGCCAATATGATTTTCTCTTAAAATGATTCAATTATTATTCACTTGAAATATGTAAATTTCGAGGTCATCTCTGAATTTGTCCGTTTTATTATAATTGACAGGGCAAATATATCCGTATTTGTAAAGGCTATTAGCAATGTTTTCACATTCAAATTTTGTTTCAGGCGCAAGAACAGCGTTTAGCCATTCTATTAGGTCACATCCTGTTAGAGTTTTGATACATATTTCACCTCGAAACGTGAATGGAATTTTTAGGAACCTCATTGTTCTGGTTTTAGCTTTCAAAATGCTTCCCGGTTCCATTGCTTGAGTCACTAATTCGTCATACTATGATTGGACTTTGCTTTAATTACTTTAAGGAAGTTAAGAGGATCGTTAAATATGGACATGTTGACGTGAATTCTTATTTTGAATTATTATTACGACTGTTTAAAAATTTATATTATTTTTTTAGGATTTATGTATTTAAACCAAAGAAATTAACAGTTAAATTAATTAAATTTTTCAATTTACTGATCCTCCCTGTAGAGGGACATCAACTTTAGTTATCCTCTTGCTATTATTTTTCCTTTCTTTGGAGTATTCGTTTTCTGTCACCTCATTTGTGTTATCATGTCTTCTCTTCTTATAATTGACTCCTCTTTGATAAGTGTTCCGCACTGCATAATTTTTGTTGAGAATCAATGTTTTAGTCATTACGTCTTCAAAACCATGTTTATATTCTACGAACATATTTCCTAACGTCTTTGATGGAATCGTTTGAATGTATGCCAGAACATTGTCTTTACTGATGAAAACGATTATCTATGATAAAAATCCTGTAGCACAAATAGATTAAGCAAAAAAGGGAATCACAATATTGGACGCTATTCAATGTTCGAAATTGGCGTGGGAAGAGATTACAGATATTTAAATACAATAAATAATAATAATAATTGTTTTATACGTTCAAACATAAACTTTCTTGTACTATTTTTTGCTCTTTTCGTATTATTTTCATGTTCAAGTAGTTGTGAGCAGTGTTCCCTCTAAGCGAGTGGTAGCTATGCGCGCTGGGCACATTGCATTGTGCAGCGTTATAAAGTGACGTGTGCAAAAAATTTTTGGGGGGGGAAAATTTTACAATTAAAAAACCAATGGTTAAAAAAATAGGTCTAGTCAATTGGATATTCTCTTCTGTTTTTATTTTGTATCCAAAATTTGTATACTCGATCAAGATCCACTGTATTCCCACTTGTTAAATAGAACTTGATTCGCATGATCATCTCCAAATGGTCAATCTCAAGTCTATTACGTAGTTTAGTTTTGATACAGTTCATCAAACTAAATCCACGTTCAGCATCAGCACTCGACGCTTGAATGTGCCACAAATATCCACAAATGTTGCAGTGGCTGAAAATTTTTTCTCCGCTAGTATATAGTAAATTACATCTTCAAATGTTTTCAAAGCACCAGAGTGCAGTTTTTCTTTTAAAATAAACTTGAGATCTGTATATTCCGACTGCAGTTTTATGAGTGGGACTTCTGAAGAGAGTAAATTTTCATATTTTTTCGCTAATTTAATTATCTCCTCTTTTCCAAATTCAAAGTTTGTCTGATTTTGAATTGCTTGAGTGTCAAATGCTACCCATTCT
The DNA here is from genome assembly GCF_006345805.1 of Octopus sinensis. Classification (NCBI taxonomy): domain Eukaryota; kingdom Metazoa; phylum Mollusca; class Cephalopoda; order Octopoda; family Octopodidae; genus Octopus; species Octopus sinensis. Next base: position 28,557 of record NW_021835231.1, on the reverse strand, counting down.
CTTAATTCGTCAGCTTGAAATCTTTCTTGTAAATGCAGATAAACATGCTCGATAAAGCATAGGATTTCATCTGTATTTGTATCTCCATAACCAGTTGTTGATAACAACATCTTCACACTGTCACTCCAGTAAATTTCATTTCCATCCAATATTGAGATTTCAGCTTCGAAATTTTTGCTCTGGCAAACTGTACAGCTTCTATGGTCGATATACAGCTTCTTTGGAAAACTGTGCACAAATCTGCTAATTCAGCCAAAATTTCATTAAGACAGTTAAAGCAACATGAATAAGAGGATTTTGAAGTTGTTTTAAGCAATATTTTGCAATCGGATCATTATCATCTTCAACCTGTTTCTTGAAATATTCAATTAAAATTGTGTAGTTTTTTATCAAAGCTTTAACAGCAAAATGCCGAGACATCCATCTCACTTCATTTAGTGACTTAAATCAGGGGTTCTCAACCTTTTTAGCTCAAGGGCCAAATCGATAATTAAGATTAGCTTCGCGGGCCGCACAAAAAATATTATATATATTTTTTATATTTTCAAGCCGGTAACTCGCTTGCAATCCGAAATGCAGCCACTACTGATGAGTAATGAGTTTTTGGACTCTTTTTTTCTTTTTTAATTTCCATTTCCTTTATGAAGAAATACAAGCTAAAAATTCTACAAAAGGCGTTGCAACTAAAAAGAAAGTATTATTTGTTTATTAAGTTTTTGAAATCCGAATAAGTAAAGTCGAAGAAGTTCGTAAAAGCTGACTCAAGTTATTATCCGTGAGTTTGTTACGATATTATTTTTTATTCGAATCATTTTACTAAATATTGATTCGCTAAATATGTAGATCCAAACATTGATATATTCATATATGCATTGTGTGTTATATTTTGGAATTTGTCTTGAGGAATTAATCGTAAAAATAATAATGGACGCATTTTTGAACAATGCCGCCAGTTCTATATCATGTTGTAAATTATGAGTTCTAGTTGAAACTTTGCAGGCGCATCCTTAATTTCCACGCTGAATGGAGTTGCGAATATTTTCATTAAAGGAAGGAATTCTTTAAAATTCTAAAAATTAAATTTATATAAATGTACCCCAAAACGTGCTTCAAATTGATTAATGAAATCATTAATTATGGATATGTTTAACCTTAAGAATGAATAATTAAATTTAAACATTATTAAAAAATTAAAAAAGTTAGTTGCTCTAGAGGGGCCGCAAAAAAAATCCTGGGGGCCACATGCGGCCCCGGGGCCGCATTTGAGAACCGCTGACTTAAATGAAACGACATCTTCAACAACAACATTAGCCAGGTCCTGAAATGCAGCTTTTTTTATACTTGATCGACTGAAAACAGTATAAACAGTCCGGAGTAATATTTCAATATTTTTCACAAGATTATTTTTTTTCCATGCATCATCGATCCCTAGATCTTGTCTGTGAACGACGCAATGTTGTTCAGTAAGATGAGGAACCTCAGCACGGATCAGTGATGCCACGCCATTTCTTCTCCCTAGCATAACGGATGCCCCATCTGATGTAAACATTACCATCTTTTGAAAATCAAGATTGTTTGTCATGTAGAATTTCTTGATTGCAATGAAAATAGATTTACTGTCACAACTTGTAAGTTTCATTATGCTAGCAAAAACTGTTTTGTGATAATTTGTCCCGTAGGACGATATTTAATATATATAATAAGCATTTTGGTTACGGATATATCTGTGCTTTCGTCCACAATGAGTGTATGGAACCGAGACTCTCTAATTTCCTGCATACATATCTCTTTGACCACGTAGTCGATGCATTCAACAAACTCAAATGCATAATTTTTACTTCGCCAGCTATCAGGAAGTTCTACATATTTTGCCATATGATCATGTATATTCATAACAGAAAGTAATGAAGCATTCATGGAGAGAGCCAAAATAACATTGTCAATGAGAATTTTCACTTTTTCAATTTTACTTCGTGCACGATCACTCATTTTGAATCTCATCTGTCGGTCATCCTTAGACTCTGTGAGCAAGCAGCTGATTCCAGTTCCTGCTCGAATTCTTCTTAATTTTATTATTGAATCTGAATGAATTTTATGGGTAATATGTCTCTTCAGATAATCCAATTTCCATATATCCCAGGTTTTTCCACTCGCAAAATCACAAGTCGCTTTAGCGTCGCCACATATTTTACAAACAACTCCGCAGTCTTCGGAAAAACTAAAAATATCACCCAGTTGCACATGTTGGGGAATTTTTGAATCTGGTGTTAAGGTTTCGACGTACTCTATCAACCATTCCGGCTTAAAAGAAGGAGAATTTTTCTTTATTTATTATTTATTTATTAAACACCAAGACCACAGTTAAGACCGAACTAATTAGCATGTGATCCCGACGCACTTTGACGGAGATCCTCCGGAAAGGTTCAATCCTATGCAAAGTGCATCGTCCTGCGACGACGATGTCCCAGGGGGTAGGAGAGCTATTGGTCCTTTTTCGGTGAGCATTAGGTGCCCCCTCGGCGTTTCCAAATCCAGTCGAAATCTCCAAGTGAATTTGGTGGACCACGTAACGCCTTTCTAAGGCCGGATAGGAAGGAGATCCCTTTTTGACATACTGTGTCGTGCCAGATGTACTCGTCACCTCACGGGCAAAGGAACTTCGACGAGATTAACCCCGACTCCAAAGTAGCCTCTTCTGGATTCGAACCCACGACGGCTGAATTCCAGTATCCAGGGCATACTCTTCAGCCAAGGGAATCACAATATTGGACGCTATTCAATGTTCGAAATTGGCGTGGGAAGAGATTACAGATATTTAAATACAATAAATCTATCTTAAGTCTCATATCAATATTATAGACACGTTTTCGTTTTGAAATGAAAATAAGAATATATAAATTCATATAAAAAATTAAAAAAAATAGCAATTTTTAATATTATACTTTCTACTGCGCAGAAAAAAATTTCGCTGCGCAGCAAGGTGCAAACTGCTGCGCGGCCGCGCACGCGCGCAGCTTAGAGGAAACACTGGTTGTGAGTGTTTAATTTAACACTTTTCATATCGTATAAGTAGAAAAAGAACTCTTTAACACTTTTCTTTAGTGAGATTTTCAAAATGGATTTTTTCCAAGTGGATTCATGTCGATTGTAGAATTTGTTGCAGTAGACCTAAGGCAAGGGTGGCCAACCTTTTCACCGACGATATTTTATAATTAAAAGTTAATGGGATTTTTGGCATTGTAATTATCTTGCGACTATTTAAAATTCTTGCTCATATGACCTTAGTGCTATTCTCATGCAATCCGCAAGATGGTTATCCGTTAAACGGGTCCTATATTGAAATTTATATATCGAAAACAATCGACTGGTTGGCCACCCCTGTCCTAAGGAATCTAATGAACAGGTATTTAATGCTTTTTCAGAAAAAAATCGATCGAATTGCTCAAAGGAAACTGTTTGGGAATCAATCATAACCGATTCTCTAATACTGTTGATTTTTATTGAAAAATAATAACCTTTGTTAGAAAAATAAGAGTTATGTATTAATTAACTAAGGTTAATTTTAGAATCAGGAGACTGCCAAACGGGTATCCCGGCTATGATGGTCACCAGGGGAGTCAATTCCTGAGACAGTATTACCAAGTCCGCATCAGAACCAAACTCTAAAGTTCCCTTGCGGTTTTGTATTCCCAAAACTTCTGCTGGATGTAACGTTGCTGTTTCAATTGCTTCTGCGGCAGTTAATTTTACAGAGTTGACAAGCATTTTAATCGACTTTGGAAGTGTGGTTACACTGATATCATTTTAAAACGATAAACCTTCCTGCCAGCGTGTTTGTCCCATGAACCGTCACTGACTCTCCTTTCAAATCAACGGTGACAGTTCCAAGCTGATGTGTTCCTTCAGCCAGTCCCATGGCGCTCATTGCATCCGTGACAGTGATAAATCCTTTGAATAAATAAATTTGTATTACCGTTAGGATTGCAGGAATGAGCCATTTTTATCGAAGCAGGATGTACGTGGATTCCGTCCGCGATAATCCCATAATATATCCTTTTAGAAAAGAGTGTGCTTCCGAGTAATCCAAAAATGCTTGGATTTCGATGATGAAACTAAAATACAGAAGTCATTCAACTGGGTTCATCGCATTGAATAAATGAGTAATCAATGACCCTCCATTGGCAACAAAATGAAGAGCTTCCTTCAATGATGCACTTGAATGTCCTTAGAGTTCACCACAGAAAATGGGAACCAATCGAAACCACGACATTCTTTTGAGTAAAGAATTCAAGCGTTTCGTCGGGACAAAGTTCGGCAGCCACAGTCACTATTGCCACGTTGGAGAGATCTTCTCCGTACGTCTTAATCACGGTCTCGAGATCAGCTTTTTCGATCACCAAATCTTTACGATGAGCGCCTGCCTTATTTTTGGCGATGAAAGGGCCTTCTAAGTGAATTCCTGAATTGAAGAATAATTTTAACCTAAAATTCCGGCTCCGTGGCTTCCACCATTTCTCTTAACAATTCGCGGAATCACCTTGGCTATATATTGACCTGCAAACGTATTTGTAGGTCTCTAATGAAGATGTAACTATTGTTGGACAAAAAGAGGTGACTCCATGACTCAATAGAAATTTGGAGACTTGATCAAGTTTGCCGTAGTAATCCGGGTGTGGAAAAGAGAAATCAATTCCAATAGCGCCTTGAATCATAACTGACAATTACCATTTATTTGGATATCAATAAATCCTGGGCAAATGATTGAAGACAAGCAGTCGATTTCTACATCGGCAGACTTTTTATGTTTTAAAAATAAAATTTTTGGATTAATGATAATTCCATTTTGTGTATATAAATCTCCTTTTTGAATTTGTTTGTCGTGATAAATTAAACAATTTTTATATCGAACGACTTTGTTATCATTCATTTTAAATTGTATCTACTCTGTATAGTTCTTAATATCTTTAATCCAATTTTTATAATTAAAATGCTAAAATTTAAATAAACTATAGTTATCATTAATTAGTGATTTTTCTCCTTTTAGAACAACTACTCCGCTAACTGGTAGATCCCGATACCTCTATTGTAGTAAGAAAGAAGACTTTTCGACAAATCAACTGGCATTCTCAGTCTCTCTCTTTTCGCGATAAGACGATTTTTATAATTTTGAGTTATAATTTTTGTATTTAATTAAACAAAAAACTAGAGTTTGATAGAACGACTAAAAATCGTTAACGATAAATTATGAACAACTAAAAATACATTTCATAGTAATACATAAAATATATTTTGAATAAAACGGCGACATAATTGTGCATCTCGCTTCAAGGGTTGGATTCGGAGATTAATTCTAATTGATAGGAATCTTATAAAACTGAAATGTCCGAATTCCATTTTATGAGAGACATTTTATTTCGAATAAAACTGACACCAGTTACTTTAAGAAAAGTCGTCTTCGGTCAAGTAGAGGTGCCAATTTTAAAATATTTCGTAATAGAACGAGGAGTCAAAATAGACAGCGGAAATATAATTTCTGATAAATTTCTCTCCGAAACTGCTTTGAAAAAATCCGGTTTTTATTTGTATTTATGTTCCAGATGAATTTAGACCGAACTAAGCATTGAGGATGTTATAAAAATAATTTAAACCAACAAAAGGGTCCGCCAGAGTATAATTCGAGCTAAATTCATTTTCGAAATAAAAAGAGAAAAGGCCTCTCGTAGAAAGAATACAAAAAATATATTTATTGGATCAGGTAGGCTCAATTATCCATAAGTCATGTGTAATTAAATTTTGAGAAGATACATCGCTCGCAAAAAAATTGATCAAAAGTCAAAATAAAATAAAGAATAAAGATCTTTTTTAGAATAGTAATATCAATAACACTACAATTTCAGGTTAAAAGTGAACTCAAGGTAAAATTCTTACATTCTCAATTGCTTTTTAAAAAAGTATTCAAACTAAGTTTTATATAAAACGGGAAGGAGGTCGTGAAGAAATCTCAATGCTATTCTTTTTTTATTTTAGGAGCTACAGAACATTTTAGGCGAGGAAAAATTACAAGTGATATGGGGAAGATGTCACTGTATAATGAAATTGAAACATACTTTTTTAGAATAACATTCTTTTTGTAAACATAATTTTATGTGCTATTGACGGCGCTGCTTCTACGATTGGCAAATAAAGAGGATGTTTGGAATATTTAAAATGTCGCGTACCATTTATTTTCACAATTACACCGGCAACATTTAATTGCCAATAATTTTGGAGGTCGTCTTTTTAATTCTCTTTCTGTGAGAATTTTATTAAAATACTAGCTCGGCAGCTTGCTTCGCTCACCGCGACCTAGCTCCTACGGAGGGTCTGTTTCATCAAACAACTATAACTAAAATAAGTCAAAATTCGTGGGATATAAACATACTCACCTCTATACTTCCATGTTAATATCGTCGCTTCTATTACGTTAGCCATCAAATTTTTAATAATTAACCTCTTTCCGTTGCATAATTTAGGTGGCACAGGATTTTTTAATTTTTTTGCGTTTTCATTTTTGGATTTTGTGGTATCTTGTTTCCTGTTTAGTTTTTATTTTGTTATTGCTGAGCGAGGGGAAGTTTTTGATACACAAACAGACTAATCAAACATTCCAATAAAACACACCAATCAACACATCAATTAAAAGGATAGCTACAATAGACAGAGAAGCACCAGCCAAAAAAGAGACACGCAAAGAAGAACCGGACAACATAATGTGAAGTTAAGCATAAACAGTTTAAATTAATTACCTTAAGCTGAGCTTTCTTGTCTTCAGCTTCGTTTTCCCTCCTTCGGTTATCTATTGATAAAATTATTTTTGAATAGTTAAAAGGATTAGGAAAAGAGACATAGCAAAAATAAATTCTATCTTAACGAAAAACTTAAATAAATAGTTAATATTTTTACGAAAATTCTTCTAATTGCGCTGTCAATTGGTGGTCAATTGTGTTAATGATTGTGCTATTGTGGTTATAACTTTTAAGATTTTTTTAAATCTGTTAATTGTACACTCTGTCGAGTTTGGTGGGAAGGTTTAAAGGACCTCATTATCTGAGTCGAGGACATGGGTGTTGTTCGTGTTGTTCATTTTAACTAAAATCTAGAAAATATATTTTTTTAATTTTTTAGGTGGGAAGGTTTAAGGGACCTCGTCGTTGAAGATATTCTTGATATGTTAGTTTTTTGAATGGAAGATTTTTGGAGAACCTCAACATTTTTGGAAAAAAGAATTTTGACAATTATAATCGAATAAGATTTTGACAATTTATTTGTACTTTGCCATTTTAAAGTTGGTGACCGCAGACAGACAGACACACACCATATCATTTTATTATTAAGATGATAAAATTGACATCGATTTGTTTACTTGACTAAGATGCTTTTTGCAGGTCTTTGGCGTAGAGATCCATGAGTATATTTGTCTAGTCTGTGAACGTAGCAGCCCGATAGTTTTCATTTTTTTCAGAATCCTAGTGACTTGGTATCGGTTTTCTGTTAGGATGTAATTTGGGTGTTTAGTTTTTTTAATATTTAGTCGCAAAACTCTGTATCGAAGTACAGGATGAATTTGTTGAGATAAAAGAGTTATTTTTAAATTTAGCGTAACTAGATTTTATTTCACAAATTAATTTAATTACTTTCGGTAAAAAGTTATATGAGTCTCAAAGAAGTAGGGAATTTTTATTTTTATTTGTGAATATTTTATTTGCAAAAATAATAGATTCTAGACTTTCCTCTGGGGACAAAACTGACCATTTAATGAAAATCTGGATTCTACTGAATTCATAGTCGTTGGGATTTTACAACAAGACAATGTCCAACTTGGTTTAACAATTATGAAGATCAATAATGATACGCCCTACGAGATCAATGTTAATAGACTAGCCATCTTTGGAAAACTAATAAAACCAAATGAAAATTAAAGTAACAATTTATTTTATGAAGATTTCAATACAAGATTTCCTTGTATCTCTAATATCTATTTAGAGGGAGAAAAATCAACATTATTCATTGCAATGAGGCAACTGTGTCATATAAAGCAAAATTTGAACTTTATTGTATTAATTTTGAACGTAGCAGAGGATAAGAGAAGCTCCGGACGCCTCCCTCGACATAGTCAAGCGAACTCCAGAAACAAGCAGAAGGAGAAACGATCATCGAGAACGGACATGGCTTTTTCACGCATATCAATAGCCATCTTGCGTTTTTGGGAATTGGCATTCCATCTTATTCTCTGCTGCTAATTAATTACTCGTTTTCTCTGCTTAATATTTAACAATTTACATGATTCTTTCTTTTTAAACATTATGCATTTTTGTTTAGTTAAAAAATGTTAAACGTAACAAGTTATCATAATTTCCAAATTTATTAAAAATACAAAATATTCTTGAGGACGAAGATTTACAAGTTTATATACAGTGAACAAAAATAAAAACTGAACATGCTTTTTCTTATAATTTTACAATGGGACAATATTATAAATATGTCTCAAATTTATTCAGTTTTTTAAGAAACATATATTTATGCACTTTTTTATGAAATCGAAAATTCAAAACCAAAAAAACCTGAACAAATTTAATTTACTTAAATATATCAAAGAAAAAGTTTTATTTTTTAAATTCGTTATGCACCCAAAATATTTTTGGGAAAGAGTTATTTTCAGCGATGAAAGTAAATTTAACATGTACAATAGTTACGGAAAAACTTTTGAATTGAGAAATTGCAAGGAAAAATATTTAACAAATAATGTGACAAAAACAGTAAATTTTGGTAAAGGAACTATTATGGTATGGTGTTCCATAAGCATAAATGGATTCAGTAATTTGGTTTGGATAAAAGAGAAAATTGATTGAGCTTTGTATGTTAACATACTAACGAATAATCTTATCTCATTTTTGAACAAAATAGAACCTAAAGATTCTATTTACCAACAGGACAATGATCCAAAACATATTTTGTAAATAGCAAAGCGCTGTTTCAAGTAAATAATATCGAATTGCCTGCACAAAGCCCAGATTTAAACTTCGTGGAGAAGGTTTGGGCTATTATTAAAGAAAAAATCAAATAAAGAAAATTTTTGTAAAAGGAAATATATTTGCAGAAACATCATCCATTTGGAATGAACTTTAAACAAAATCAAATTCCCTAATCTGTAGACGAAAAGTTAATTTTGTGTTTTTTGATAAAAAAGAATGAAAAGCGTGGTAAATGATATTATAAAGTACAAGTCATTTTTATTATGGAGTACATGATTGTTTTTTAAGTTTCAGGAACGATTAATGGAATAGCTTTAAATACAGAATTTAGATTATCGAGAAGTGTGATTATGTTTGAGTACTTTAATGTTTATTCTACTTTATGTAAAAACTAAACGGATTTATTGTTATGAACAAATCACAAGATCTTTGAAAGAGTAATTTTCTACCTGTAAATAATTTCTGTCATTTATTTTAAATTATACATAATTTATTATTTATCAATAAGAAAGTTAAGAATTTTTTTAAATAATAAAAATTATAATTGTAAAATAAATTATTTAAACACGTTCTAGAATGAGCGATGTTGTTAAGTATTTTGTAACATATGCTTATTTTATAGAAATGAAAAGGAAAAGCCAATTCCAGAAACTATATTAAAAAAACGTAAAGCTTATGAAAAAAATCGCAAACAAGAAAAAATTCTAAAAGCAGAGAGAAGACTAGTTTCTTATTAAAAAATAATAAATAAATTAGAAATTAAAAGAAAATAACAAAGCAACTCTAAGAAGGGCCAAAAATTTCTTTGTGAGTTACAAATCAATGGAAGATAGTAAAAGAGCTTTTTTCCGAAACGCTAAAAAAGAATCTAAAACCTTAGTAAAGGATGAGAAAGGTCTTGTTTTTGTAGCTCGAATAAAAAAGTATTATATTTATGATTATATAAAGTTTTAAAAAATGCCCCTTAAAAACGAAAAAAATATTAAAGTTACTGCGTTTGGAGAAAGTCAACGATGGAATGTTTTTAAGTCTCAATCGACCAACAATGCTCATACTTAAATTTGCTCAGTCTCACATTGTGTGGGGGAGTCCTTCCCTGACGACTGTCCGTAATCTTCTATATAAACGTGGTGCTGCAATGATTGACGACAGAATTGTTCCCTTAACTTCGAATGCAATGATTGAGGAGTCTTTGGGTTCATTCGAATTTTAATGTTTAGGTAAGTTTGATATATTGTGCATGGAGGATCTCGTTCACGAGATTTACTCGGTTGGACCTAATTTTAAAGCAGTAATTACTTTTTTGGCTCCATTTGGACTGATTTTACCGCGTGATAATCTCCTTAGAAATCCAGACCATTTTCGGAAGAGTTTTCCATTTGGTGATCAGGGAGAAGCCATCAACGAATTAGTTGAGAATATGATTTAATTTTATTTACTACTTTTTAGTATTAAACTTCGTTTTTTAATTTAATCAAATGGGAAGGAAATAATGAAAACGCTTACGAATAAATTACTATTTCCCTTTAACTTTCACATATTTTCACACGTCGTTTTTTGTGACTTGTATCTAGTAAAGAGGGTGTTCAGAATTTTTTTGTTTTTGTTGGCTTCTATAATTTTTGTAAGAATTGTATGATATAAAGATACAATATATTTTGCGATGATTTCAATCCAGTTTCTTAAGTGCAAGTAAAATAAGTCTCCAGTTATTAGATCCGTTTAAGCAAGAAATAAAATATATACTGAATATTTTAAAGTTTCGAAAAAGTCCCACTTGATTTTGTTTTGGAATATAAATAGTTAATTTTATCATCTGTATTTGTAACATTTTAATGTTGGGAATAAACTATATACTGTAAAATCTGTCACCACAATTTTTGCAAAAATTAATTTTATTCTAAGAAGTCTCGACAAATATTTTTTGCTTACCACATTTTAATTTTTTGATTGAACAATTTATTCAATAAACTCATTTTCATCACACTAGACTTAACATAATGAAGCGCAAAAGGTTTGTAACTAGTGAAAAGCGTCGTATTATTGCCTAAATCTATCGAAAGTAAAGTCCAGCGACGATAAGATCGATAATTAGAATGTAACGAAAAGATTCTTTCATGAATGAGAATTAAAAATTCTTAAAAAGAATAAATGAAACAAATTCTTTGAGAGAGCCACAATACTTCACGTCTTTTATTTTCTCGGGAATCTATTTTTCTCTGAGATTATTAATGCAATTGGAAGTGAATTTTTTTTTGATCCCGGAGAAGATGTATCAGTTAGGAAATCATCCATACTCTAACTTTCTTCTGAGATTTCGCGTTGAAAGTTAGGTACGTCGCGGACTCTCCAGAAAGATAATTCTAGAGAAAAACGTTTTTTTCAGATGGCACCTAATCTGTTCTTTTTCTATCATTGTTATCGAGTTCGACTGGTTTCAAAATTGATGGGAATTTTTCTTATCTTTTTATTACTCAAATGAGGATAGATCGATTTAAGATTACTATTATTAATTTGTCATGGATACGATATTTATAACGATATAAACATAACTACACGTACTAATATTAGTCATGGAGTTTGATTTGCACAGAAAAGATTATAACGTTGACGGTGATATTCGTGAGTTACAAAAACAAATAAATAAAAGAAATCAGGTTAGTGATTTAATCTAACACATTACAGAATGCTGAAAATAAATCAGCCCTATTTCGAGAAATCGAAAAGCTAGACATAACCTGTATTCGTAAAAGCTTCACGGTGGCCGAGCTAACTTCAGACGAGTTTATTGATATTTACAAAACCTTGATTGAATATTTCCAAAATCAAGATATACAAAACTCGTTAAATTTAATTAAAAAAGTAATAACTATTTTTATATAGTTTAGTTTATGAAAGATAATCCCGGTGTACAACTTGAAGTTATAAAATCTAACAAAAAAGAAAATATTTTACATATGGCACTAAAATATGAATTGAGAGAAGTCGCAAAATATCTTATAGAAATTGGAAGCAACAAACTCCTCAAGGGAAAATTTAAATTTCTAGTTAGTATAGAAATAATAAATTTAAGTTAGATAATATTGAGTCTAAGCGAAATGCATTTCATCAACTTGCAATTTCCGGTGACGTCGAGCTCGCACAAGCATTAATAAATAGACTTTCTAGTTGCGACGTAAAAAAAATATTGGAAATGGAAATGCTCATGGAATCAGAAGGTCAGCGACCGAGGAGTCTAAAACCAATACATTTGGCTTGTTATTTCGGGAATTTAAATTTCTTGAAATTTCTCGTGAATTTGAAAGTGGACATAAACAGCGTAAACAGCAAAAACGACACCCCTATTCTATTTGCAACTAGAAACAATCACATAGACGTTGTTCAGTATACATCTGATAACTATTTTAGATTTCTTTTGCGAAATAAAGCATCAGTTGATATTGAGAATGACAAGGGGTCAACGCCACTATACTGGGCAGTGAGATATCAATATGAGGATCTAGTAAAGTTGCTTGTTTGCGATGGAAAAGCCATGGTGTCAACTAGAAGAAAGTTAGGCTTGGAGACTCCAATCACGATGGCCACGTCTTTGGGAAATTTGGAAATCCTTAAAACTCTTATAGAGAATGGAGCTGATGTAAACACAAAAATAAAATATGGAATGAAACCCATTCATGTCGCTGCCTATTTTGGGCATTTAGAGTTGACAGATTACCTAGTGAATTACAATATTTCATTGGAAGATGACGATGATTTTGGTAATACGCCTCTCCTTATCTCCGTTCAGCAAAGAAAACTTGATGTTTTTGCACATTTGCTCACTTTGGGAGCAAACGGCTCACATCGTAATAAAAGAGGAAAAGATGCGTGGACATATGCAATGGAATTGGAAAATGACAAATACCTGTTGGTGTTGTTAAAGTTTTATGGACACTGGATTGAAGAAAACAAAACTGCTCGATCCAGTGGAACTTTTTCAGGTTCGACGTACCCTCTTCATCTTGCTGCTTCTAAAGGAGCAACAAAATATCTTCGAATGCTGTTTGAATCTAAATTGAAATTTAACGAAAAAGATTCTCTCGGAAATACTTTTATTCATACGGCTGCTTTCGCGAATCAGGCATATTTTATCTCGACTCGTTATTTACGCTTTAGGACGAAATATTGACCGAGTTTATCAATTCTCAAAATATCGATTTAAAAAATGTTGACGGAAATACTCCTCTTCATCTAGCATTTATTTCTGGGTCGAATGAAGCAGCATCTATTCTTCTAAAAAAGTCAACTTTATCAATTAAAAATAAAAACGGCGAAACAGCTCTTCATTGTGCATTCAAATCAAAGAAAACAAGCAAAGAATTGCTCGAAACCCTTGTCGACCAATCAGTAAAAATGAGTTCGTATTTGGTCATTGAAGAGCCTGATAGTAGCGGTAATACTATTTTACATTTGATTTCCCAAAGTGGAAGGATAGAACTTTTTAATTTTTTCAACTTACTAAAAATAAATCGTCAGAATAAAGAAGGAAATTCAGAACTGCACGTAGCACTGATGAATGGAAATTTGATCCTATTTGACAAAATATTAACGACTTTCAACACACAACTTGATCTTAATCTTCAAAACAAAATGGGAAAATCTTTACTTCATATAGCCGTGGAAAAGAATTATAGCTTGGAACTCGTGAAACTGATACTAAATGGTGCCAATTTGGCAGTTCAAGATTTAATTGGAAATAATGTCATTCACGAACTAATTTTAATGGCATCTAATGGAAAATGTGCAGAAAGTATTCATTTATTTAGAGAAATTGTATCTCATGCAGTAGAATGGTGGTGTCTGTACAAATGTGTGTCCATTCCCGACCAAATATTACCTATTTATAGAATTTACAAAAAGCATTCTCTTTCATTCCTAATGTATGAAACATTTAATGTACAAAATATGAATCCGGTAATATATGCAGCTTCCCTGGGTTCTGAAACTATGCTTAGAGAGTTTCTAAACCTTGAAGGTGTAAACAAATTCACTTGTACCGATTATACAGTCTATGATATAACTAATATTTCTCCTAATACAAAAAAAATACATGGAAATATGAAAACAAAAAACAAAGTGGATACAAAGTCTCTGCTATATTATGTTACGAAACTTGACGATTTATCTGTGGCGACAAGAATTCTCAATATTCAGCCTATATATAAAGTTGCCAAAAACTACTGGAATCCATATCAAAAGATATATATTTTTTTGCTATTGATACATCTAACGCATATGAGTTTATACAGTTATTACGCGATCAATAACCTTCCTAAAGGCTCCAACAATTATTCTTCAAATTTGCTATTTTGCTTATTTTTAATTTGGCCTGTTCTTATTTCAATTTACAATATACTGAGGTTGATGACTTCAGTAATTTCTCGTTCCAAAGGAGCCAAAGAAAATTTATTTAAAAAAAGATATTCAAGTATTGTTACTTCAATGGCAATCGGAATACTTAGCTTTTTTGTTTCATCTTATTGTACGTCAATTTTATGGTCTTCTACTGCTTTTATTTGGTTCGGCTTATTTATCAATAGAAATGAATACCAAGTCCATTTTTTGGCGTTGACTTTAATCTTAGGATGGCTCGATACCTTGCATTTCACACGGGGATTCCAATCTATTCATCATTTTTCTTTGATGTTAAAAAGCATGATTATTTACGATATATCCAAATTTATAATAGTCTTTATAACCGTCCTTATTGGATTCTCTTTCACAATTCGGACACTTACTAGAGAATCAACGGTCATCTCAACAACGACTGAAAATTCTTTTGATTCTATTTTTCAAACATTTTTGTGGATGGTGGGCATGGGGGATTTCTTTTCATTAACAGATCTTGACGGACTCAGCAATAATAAAGGACTTTGGGTTAAAATTTCTTACATATCGTTTATTATTTTTGCTGGGGTGATCCTCTTAAACATGCTGATAGCAATGATGAATGAATCATACACTGCTTTTAGCCGAGGACTAGGATGGAAAGTAAGCAATTTATTTTGTTTCTTTAGGTAAGAGCCATAAAATTTGCAATTGAATTGGAAAGTGTGACAATTTTGTCTGGAATTCTGAACTTGATTAAGAAAAAAAATAACAAAAAAATCACGCTAAATGAAGATGGAAATTACTATTTGTATGTCAGACCATCTTCATTAAATAAATGGCATCAGCTTGGAACAACTAACTCTTTGGAAGAAAATGTGAAAATTCTTGCAAATGGCCTTAAGCAACTAAATAGCAAATTTACATATGTCGAGGATGAACTCCAACGAATTTCTAAAAAAATATTTCAAACTGATTTAAATTCTAACTAAAGATTTATTAAATAATTTTATTAATTAAGTGGAGTCTTTTATTATAATTTCGTCGAGACGTCAGGAATACAAGGACTTTCTACTCAAAGCCTGCTCCGCCACATCAAGTTACTTTTGAAGAGGGACATTATTGTAAATTTCGACAGATTGAAGAATCATCCTTTACCACTTGTCCAAATCAAAAATTCAATAATAATTAAGAACTCATTAAAAAATTAATTAGTTTTATTTATGAGAAATGTGACTCTATTTCTTTTGAGAGTTGAAAGAAAGAATAAGTGCTTTTGAAAAATCACTTCTTCATACACCTCAAATCAAAAAAGAACGTGCTTGGTTACGCCAATACAATTCTTCAATCAAAATATCAAAAATTTTGGACAGCTTATAGGAAAATAACTGGAACTCAAACGAAGGCTGAAGTAATTTGCTTGCGACTTCCGGGAGGATCCCTGTCTAGTCAAAAAATACTACCAAACTTTTCCACAATCAACTCGCAACTGTCCTGAGCATCTTTCAGCAAACTATGCAAGCATATTGAGACTTCGCCCGATTACTGATTCTGAGAAGGAAAGCAATAAGAACAGCCAAAAATGCGGCCCCAGAGTATGAAAAGATTCCAATGGCCTGTTTTAGGCACCTACCAATTTTTTTGGTGTCTTTGCCCACAAACCTTTTCAATTCAAGCCTGAAAAGAGAATACGTTACAAAATCATGGAAAAAAAACTGAAGTTCAAATGATTCAAAAGAACAAATTAACAACAGGGATGGTAGAGATTTAATCAGCCGTCATAGTATTCGAAATAGATGGAGGGAGTACGCAGAATAATTTTATACATTTGAATACAAAACATCGACACCTCATCGTGGAACGTTCTCGATCTTTCTAAACCCCAAAGAATAATCAAGACAGTGATTTTATATGGGCAGTAAATGAATTACCTTGCAAAAAGGCTCCTGGGTCGGACAATATTTTAAGACCATTCCTTTATCTGCAATTACAATCTTATTCAAGAAAATCTGGAAAACTTGCATTTAGCCTTCGGAATGGAAGAAACCAATATTTGTTTTGTTGCCTAAAAAGGGTGAAAGCAAAGTATGTTCAAATTACCGAGCAATTGCTCTCATACCTCACGTTAGCAAAACACTAATTTCAGAAAGAATTCTATCCATTAATCAAACTGGTTTAGATGTGTTAGTGGTACGGGAGACCAAATCTCTAGCCTCCGGTGTATTGTGAAAAAATCATATGTGTTTTTATATATATTTCATTGACTATTGCAAGGTTTTGGATTGCATACTTCACAATAAACTATGGTCTGTGCTGGAAGAATTTAGAGTTCCTCGTCATCTCATATGGATAATTAAATCTCTATATAGACAAAAAGAGGCTTGTATTGACTCCTTATAGAGATAAAGATTGTTTCTTTATCAGGAAGGGTGTCAGACAAGGCTATATTTTGTCTCTCCTTCTGGTTAATATGTCACGAGCCTAGGGTGTTACCGAGCCTAGGTCGTTACACTTATGGACTTAGAAAAAAATTCAAAAAAATATTTGAATTCAATTTCAAAATCGACTTTGTCAAAATAAATATTATGAAATGACAAATACTTAAAAATGGAATTGGATGCCAATATTTTCGTTAAAATAGCCGGACATCATTTTTTGGTGATTGTAGAACTGGTTAAGGACATGGATTCGTGGATGGATCTGATCAAAGAATTGATAAGGTCAAAAACCGGTGACAGTATAATCCAGTTTTATCTAAACTATAGATTTGGTCGGGGTTGTATTTGATTGAAATTTTGTTAAATTCTGCAAGAAAGGTTTCAACGTTGACAGATTTATTTTTTGGATTTTTCATGTAATTTACGTGTTCTGAATTCATGTCTCGATGTGTGCAGGCTTAAATTTAAATAAAATATAATTTGTTAGTGAAGACATGTATCTAAAATTACAAAATAAAAAGACAAAGAAATGAGAGATGAAATTTGAAAAAATGCATCGACGTGAATATAGTAAAGCCTTCTGTATAAGACCAGAGATCTAAAAGTCGATATAAATCACATTTACATCACAGAAAATGACTTGTGTCGGCCAAAAGAGTCATACACTATTTGGTTCAGAGTATCGGTTTTACAGTAACTAACATGAGAATTATATACAATCTCTCGAGAGAAAGTAAATTAGTAAATATGGACGGTCAAAGAATATCAATTGTGGCCAATTTGTGAAGGTCAAGTGTATCTATATTGATTGGTATGATTTAACCTAGACTATAAAAAGCGAGGTATCTGTAAAAAATTGTTTTTGAATATTTTTGAGCTGAAATATAATTATTTAATCAATAAAATAATGGTATATCTTGATTGATCTGGGTGTCACCTAGCTCATGGAAACATAGAGACTGTCGAAAAAGACCGGGAGGACATAATGCACAAAAAAACTCTGGCCTCCGCTGCTCTAAAAACTGTAATGAATGACTGGCTACAATATTGTCTTATACACACCTCACTACGCTCTAGAATTTACAATTCCTTTGTAAAACCCGTCTACATTTCCGATACCGAACTAAGGAATCTTGGCTCCTTTCACAGAAAACGGCTTAGTATCTTAAATGGGGAACACTGGCCTTAGAAAATCAACAACTCATGTCTCTACAGACTGAGCAACTCAGCGCCAAGGTTAGGGTTAGTCAACAACTCTTTCCTCTACAAGATCAGCAATTTGCATGGAGAAAACCCTAAGAAATCGGCCCAAAACCGCGGAAGGTGGTAAACGATGGTTAAGAAGGTCGTATCGTGTGTGGCAAGTATGGGAATATGATTTATTCTGTTCACGTTCCTACGGGAAGTGCTAAAATAATAATATCTTAATTTTTATATGGAATAAGATTTATCATTTTTTTCCGTCTTGAAAACAATTTATAATTATGATGATAGATAAATCGTAGATAAGATGTGGAATACGCTAATCTGCATGTTTGTCTTTTTCTCGCTCACAAGTTGCATTAAATAATCCCTTAAATATATAGACCAAGATGTACCCTGCACACTCCGACTCAATGGTTAAAATTAGTTTTTTTATATAGAAATAGAAGACATTGCTAATATTCTTCCATTATGTTAGTAACAGTATTTATAAATTATTTGTAGCTGAATGTGACTTCAACTTCATTCCTTACCGAGGTTACCGTGAGACATAAATTTTATTTAGTCGGATATAGTCATTTCAAAAATTTTGATATGTTAAATCAATAAATGTTGCTTTAAGATCTCTGTACTTTAAGACGTAAAGTTTGACATTTTTACAATGAAAAAGTGAATAGTCACTTTATCATTAATTGATCAGAAATCGAAAAGATAATGGCTTGATTTACTAGCGAGAAGTAACGTGGCAACTGCTACGAATGTCGAGCAAAGTATTTTGAGAATCTTAAAAAGTATTACGTTATTTGCATCCCAGATATGAAAAAATTATAGAACGAGGGGCTATTATAGAGATGGAATAGAAAAAGAATGGTGGGAATAAAAAACGTAGAATGGAATCTTAAAAAATGAAAATTAAAAGTTTTTGAGTAACTGTGGTTAGATAAAAATCGACTTGATAAACTTTGAACAGAATCTCGTAATAAACTGGAGAGGGAATGACCCTGAATCTGAATCAATTTTACTAAATTTTCACATGGACGTTGTTCCAGTGTACAAAGTATTAAATATGTAAATTTAAAGAATATTTCAATTTTTATATGTCTAGAATAATTGAAGTTTCAATTATGTCTAGATTGTTAAGGTCAATAAGAAGAACTGATGGCGATCCTGTTTCCCCTCACTATTGCTTGGGACACGTTCTGGAGGAGCCATCTCGTCTCCAGAGGATTGTGTGTTCTCACGGTCTTGAGACGTCTAAGTGTAAATTTAAATATTTTAAGAAGAAATTGACGTTTGATCCATTTAGTGCAGAAATGGACAATGACGGGAACATCTATGCACGTAAAAGTCAGGTTTAAATATATTACAAATGTGGCTAGGATATGAAATGGACCTGATAAACTTTGAGCAATTTTAGGCTTATAGCACAAATTTGACTAAAATTCATTAAAAATGACTTTAAATGAAAAATTACTAAGCATATTCTAAATATATTCTAGGCTGACAATTAATTAGCCAGAAGATTGATACGTTAGTTAAGTATCCAATACCTAGCTGATTACGTCAGGCATGATATTTTTTTTATTTTTAAAGACCACAGACGGGTAAGCCAGTTAATTATTATAATCCCCGTGATCGCCGATCCAAGCGAGGGAGATCCTACTGAAAGGTTCGATCCTGCCCGCATGATCGGCCTGAGACGACGATGTCCCAGGGTCTGAGTTCTAGAAGTCCTTTTTTCTGTAGGCATTAAGTGCCTCCTGAGCGTTTCCATATCCGATTGGAATTTCCAACTGGCATGGTGGACCCCATAACGCCACGCTAAGACCGGAAGGAAGATGAGAGATCCCCATTTTCAACTGTGTCGTGCCAGAAGTACTCGTTGCCTCGAGGGCAGGGGAACGGCATGATATCGCTTATTAATAAATATAATTTTCATCTATATTGTAATTAATAAATTTAGATCGTCATAAATTAGAATGGATTTTATATTTTGTATTTGATAAAAGCTATTTATGTATTTCGATAGATTACACTTGAATTTCAAAAGTCTAGCTAATGATCCAGCAAAAATAAACTAATAAATTGCCAATAAGTATAAATGACACGTTTTATTAAATTTTGCTGCGATTTGACACGTTTTATTTACTGACAAAATTTTATAAAAATGAAACTAATCTAAAAAATTTTTTGAAAAAAATGAGTTTTATCAGTTATGACGAAAGCTATTACTGATCAGTTCAGAAAAAAATATAATCTACAGTAAATAAATAGTTAACCTTCGGCACTTAAGGACTTAATAGAAGCAAATTGGTTGTACAATATCACCGCGAATAAACCCCAACATTCGTACCATTATCAGCCCTCTATTGTCTGTACTCAGGTGTTCTGACACTACTAATGGTACAAAAGTTAAAATATATTATTTTTCACCCATATAATGTGCTAAAAATCAAACTACTGAAATGGTAGCTGAAAATCAAAACTCTTATTTACGTCATTTTAATACAAGAAAATTTTTGCTAGAGAATTTAGTTAATTATAGTTTTAATCGTATATAGTAGTCCCTTATAAATCTTTTTGTTAGCTTTTTTGGTTGCTTCTCTCATAGGCAATCTTGTAGAGAAGTACACATAATACCTATTAACTCGGGTCTAATCAATTAACTAAGTTTCAGGTAATCTGTCTTTTCAATAAACCCACTGTTATCTCTATATGATTTATTGGAACGTGCTACAGGATTTTTAATGGCTACCGGCCTTCTACAAGTTAGCAAGACTAAAGTTTACAGACCAAAACAAAACACTTCAATGTGGAATATCATTGATAAACTAATTAAAAAAATCCCAACTGACTAAAATGATGAAGCACCTTAAAACCTGCTGGAGTTTTTTTAATTTTTGACAAATAAATTGACTTATATTTAATTGTTTAAGTCATAATATAAATTAATAATTTGTTATAAATAACTAATTAATTAAATGGTCGATGCATTCCGTGAATATCTGCGGTTTCCAACAGTTCAGCCAGATCCTGATTATGGTGACATTTTATTAATTAGAAAGCACTTTCAGGTCCTGCAGTAAAATTTCTTTCTGATTTAGCCTTTGGAATAGGGCTCCAGCCTACTGTTTTAGAACTTCATCCAACAAAACTGATTCTCGTAATAAAGTGGGAAGGGAATGACCCTGAAGCGGAATCAATTTTACTGAATTCTCACATGGACGTTGTTCCAGTGTACAAAGTATTAATATGTAAATTTAAATATTTTTAGGAGAAATGGACGTTTGATCCATTTAGTGCAGAAATGGACAATGACGGGAACATCTATGCACGTGGAAGTCAGGTTTAAATATGTTAAAAATGTGGCTAGGATATGAAATGTGTCACAATTCAGTATTTTTCATTTTACTGACGTCAGATATTTAGAAGCTATCAGAAATCTCATTAAAGAAGGTTATGTTCCTCGTCGAACTATATACGTCAGCGTAGTACCGGGTTTATAATTTTTATTTAATTTTCATCAGATGAGGAAATTGGTGGACTGACTGGAATGGCAATGTTTGTGAAGAGTGAGTATTTTAAGTCTCTTAACATTGGCTTTGCCCTTGATGAAGGTGTTTTTATTATTACAAATTTTAGGAATCGCATCACCAAATGCGACGTTTTCGGTTTTTTATGGCGAAAGGACTGTAATGCGTTTGATTTTTTGGCCTCAATGATTTATAGCATTCAAATTGACGTGCCAGGGAAATCCAGGTCATGGGTCACTCTTTTTGGAGAACACTGCAGGAGAGAAGATGGTATTAAATTTTAATTTCTAAAGTACAGGCAAACTGTCTTGCTGCAGTGCAATCTTTTCGCAATAATGAAAGACGAAAACTTGAAGAGTTAATATGAAACTGTCAATTTTAGAGACCCCGCATTGACACTGGGGGACGTAACAACTATTAATTTAACCGTTCTTGAAGGCGGCGTACAGACAAACGTTGTCCCTGCTACTCTTTCTGCCAGTTTTTTTCTGATTTAAGCTATTTAAAAGCATTTGATTTACGAATAGCTGCAACCACGAGCTTTATTGAAATCTGTGATCAGGTTTTCCCTGAAGCTGAACAGAATGGAATTTGTATCAATAAAATATATGTTTTATTTAAATTTTGGTGATATCTGACAGGATAGTGAACAAATTCAACCTTCGTCCCTTGATTCGCCGTTTTGTAAATTGTTCTTTTCTGCTTTTGATGAACTGTGAGTTCTAATCAATAATTGACTTAAATTACATCTTAATTTTAAATGATTTATAATAATTTTTAGTGAACTGGAAACACGGGCTATGATTTTCCCGGCAGGAACCGATGGAAGATATCTTCGCGGAGTACATGGTTAAATCTAACAATAAACAGGCTGGACTTCCAGTCCTCGGCTTTTCCCCGATGAATAACACCCCTGTGCTTCTTCATGACCATGATGAGTATCTAAACGTTGATACCTTTTTGCGAGGAATTGATATCTATCAAATCATTCTCCAAAAAATATCAACTTAATCTAATTTAATTTGTCATTTTTCTATTATCTCGATTTTTCTAACGATAATTTAAAAACTACTCACAAGTGATAAAAAGAATTTGATCATTATCATTTTCGTATTTAATGTATTTTTTATTTAAAAAATCCACAGATATTTAGGTTCATTTAAAAAACGCGTTTATAAGTCAGCACATGTAGTTTTTATGCAAAAAATCGGTATTTAATCTACTTTATTTTTAACAAAATGTAGATTAACAAATTGCCACTTGAATCATTAAAAATTCGTAGAACAGCGGTTCTCAATCGTTTTCCCGTAGAATCTCAGAATTGTCATGTGATATCCTGGAGCAATTAATTAAACGAATCAATAAGAGTAAATGCAGGATAAGCATCCAATTGGACGAGTCAACTGACATTTTTAACGTCTGTCAGCTTGTGTCCTTTGTTCGCTTTGTTGATGATGTGAATATCATTGATGACCTTTTATTTTGTTTGGAGATGGATGGACACACTCGTGGAGAGGACATTTCTAATATTTTTGACAATTTTATGAAGACGAATAAAATCAAATGTGATAAAGTTGAATCTATAGGTGCACTGATGATGCACCTGGGATGATTGGTCATCAATCTGGACTTGTTACTTGTATAAAGGATTTGGTTTCTGATATTGTTACAAGAAATTGTGCATTGCATAAATATGCACTTTGTTTAAAAACTATGTGTTCGTCGTTATGAGCTCACTAAACACTATTGTAAAAGTGATAAACTATATTCGATCTCGTGCACTGAATCATCGAATTTTTCAAACTCTTTGTTGGGAACTGATCATTCCATACTACTTTATCATTCTAAAATCAGATGGCTTTCAAAGGGAAAAATTCTTCCGAAAATTTGTGAACTTTCTCCTACAATATCTTTGTTTTTACGTGATAATATGCAGCATGATTGGGCCGGTCAATTCGATGATTTTACTTTTAAATCGAAAATGTATTATCTTGAAGATTTTTCAAACATTTTAAATGAGTTTAATTTGTCAATGTAGGGTTACATTATGTTTATAATGAGTTTAACTCTCTCAACAGAGAGAAAAAATGTGACACTCCATTGACAAATTAAACTTTTTTGACCTGATTCAAATTAACGGATAACTTCAAATAGTATGACCACTCCAAATAGTATGACCCTAAAAAATATCTTCATTTTATTTAAGCAAATATTTTTATTTTTGTATATTCTAACTAATAATTTCTCTTATTACAATGCTACAATTTTGAATTCTATTATAGGGTTTCCCGAGCTTTAGCGTCGAAAGGAAAAGCATTAGTGTTGACTATCCAAGCATTAGCGTTGATGCCTCAAACATTGGTGTTGATGAATCAGAATTAGTGTTTTTTATCAAAAATTAGTGTTCACGCTTTAAGCATTGATGTTAAAGGTAAAAAAAATTAGCCTTTAAAACGCATATAAGGAAGCATTGACGTTTTTAGAGAATTCAAAACAACATTTTATTAATTAATCAAGGTTCTATTCATTATTTGTTACTTTCTGCTCAGCAAGGGAAACATATCTGAGCATTTTTCGATATAAAAGGTCACAGCGTTCAACTATTATTTAATCCATCTTTTCACAAATCCATTTTCAACTCCGATTCGGTCGTGAGATTTTCAGATGTCATTAGATGCTTCCATACAGAGAATACAATCTCTATGGGATTCATGAAAGGACAGTATGGTGGTAAATATTCAATATTAAATATCATAAATGATGGATATTGAATATCATGATTTTAATGCAAGTATTTCTAATCAAGTTTGATCAAAAATTCTTTAAAAGTTTTCCCATTTAAAGAAAAATTGAAAATTACATGGAAAATGATTCCATAGTTATTCATTGCCGCAAAACAGATATGTTTCTGCTTTTTCGACGTATTGCTTGTGTAAATAATTCAATTAGGAAGAATAATTTTCACCACGAGATTTGCTGTCAAAATCTCCGGATTTTCTCCATTGAAAAAGTATTCGGGTTATGGAGGATTGTGGTATATTTAGATAGTCACTTATTTCTTTGTTAGATTTTCCATTAATTAAATGTTCAGCAATCAGTTTTTTGGTTAAAAGAGATATAGTATTTCTTTTTTGGTCCATATAATAGCTCTGACTCTAACACGGAATTCACCAAGAAACGTTAATGCTTGCTTCAAAAGAAGAAGCGGTTTAAAATTTAATGTCAAGTGCTTTTACATTAATGCTTGACGCGTGAACACTAATGCTTGATGCATTGACACTAATGTTTGCGATTTCTACGTTCAAGATTTTAAAACTTCATAATTTAGCAGGTTTTTTAAACTCGACTAAGATTGGCACATTTCTAAGATTATTTATATGGGAACATGTCTCGTTATGCTAGTTGTGTTGAGAGAAAAAATTGATTTTATTAATCGTTTATTTTTTGATATGATTTTACGATTGAATAATTTTACGACTAAATACTGTAGCCATCCAAACAGTATGACTATTTTCAAGAAATTTTTGGTCATACTATTTAATAATATGACTCGTACTATTTGGAGTATTCAATTATATAATCGTTTTTTAAAACGTGTTTCATAATATTTTTAAATTTGATTAAATAATAAATTTATTTATATTTAACGTGTTAAATTCTTGTTGTGTGCTATCTATTGTGTTATTCTTAATTATTTTATTTGTATGGCAGATGATGATTCTTAAGTCAGTCATGATTCTGATATAAGGATGACTCTTATTTACTGATGCCGGATAACATGTTCTATTAGAATAAATTTTGTATAACTGAGTTTTATGTCCCGCTGGATATTATACCAGTAGTTATTTTTTAAATAAATGGACATCGCAATACCTCGGGTGCCAAAATTTCCGTCATTTTTACCATCTAAGACTTTGTCTGTTAATGAATGTAAAGTTAACGTTTTTGCACGTTTCATTTGTTGGACTAATTAAGGACACCACTTTAATGTTGGAGTTAAAAATAATTATGTTCATAAAGTAGCAAACTAAGTTGGCTGTCTTCCAATGTAAGACTCCCATTAATCAGAGTAAAAGTCTCAGAGTTGAAAATTTTTCGGATTTGTTTGTATTATTTGTTAGATTAGAGATCTCTTAATTTCCCACTAATGGCTGATGGTACAGGACAAGTCAGCAGACAATCCACATTGTCGGTCGTGGATGCAGGAATCCAGTCCCCAAAACACATTTCTAAGGAAATT
The DNA here is from genome assembly GCF_006345805.1 of Octopus sinensis. Lineage (NCBI taxonomy): Eukaryota > Metazoa > Mollusca > Cephalopoda > Octopoda > Octopodidae > Octopus > Octopus sinensis. The sequence continues at coordinate 2,765 of NW_021835231.1, read as the reverse complement.
ACTCTCGAATCCTTTACAAGTAACTTACGGAGGGATATTCCACTATTGATAATAAATTCTTGTATTAAAATAGTGATCAAAATAGCGTGTACATATATTTCTTATTGAATAAAATTTATTAGATATAATTTAAAGTAAGTTTATCTTGATTGTTAAGTTTATCGAACCAATGTTTTATTGGAATTTGCGATTTTACTGAGTACTGTTTCTTAGATATAGTCGCCTCAAATTTCTCCTATATCAGAATTATGTTTACAAAAGAATCGTGATGGATTTTGATCTATTTTATCCCATCATATTAATTAATTAGAAAAAGCATGATTTTAAAATCCGTTAGAATAAATTATGTCTTGAAAAATTCCACTTAATTGTAAAGGGGCGCGATCTGGACTCAGTCTGTAACAATTTTTTTACGACCTGCCTGTGCGGGAATTTTGTTGATGAAAAAAGACAAATACAAACTCTCCTGCAGAACAAGTTTCTTCAAGTTTCGAAGAGACTAAAAGATTTCGAAATCGTGTCACACTGTTTACAGTCGCGAAATTTTCTCACTCAGTTACAGTCTATCAGCCTATATTATAAAGGAATAAAAACAGAGTGGAATAACTAATTTTGCAATACCAAAAAAGTAAACGCAAAGGATTTTTCTGACTATTTTCAAATGCTTTAAAAAATCTCATTCACTGAAAAGCCACTAATTATACGAAACTCTTAAAATTGAACAAATATTTGTCAAATAACAATTTACCCAAAGAAAAAAATCAATAAACTGAGATTAATTATCCGAAAATATCCATAATGTCCGAGTCGCCTAAGGATTAATAACGATGGCGTCAAACTGTCGCTGGAAACTGGAGGTGGAGCCTTCTTTGCAGTCTCAGTAGGGGCAGCGGCTGCTTCTGTTTCTGCTACGGGAGCAGCACCAGTAGCAGAGGCAGGCGCAGCGGAAGTAGATACGCCAGCACATGATAGCATATTTGAGCCTGATTCGTTTAGAAATAATTTCATCCCACCTTTATTAATAAGGTTTTCGAACGAATCAGCTTTCATTAGAGACATAAAATGATTAAGGGTTTCTAGATCTACATCACCACCGGCAGCGTTAATAATGGCAGAGATTTCATCAGATGATGGTTCATTATTTCCTCCAATTTGAGCTAGAGCGTATGATGCCAAATACTTCATATCACAAAGGTTAATACTAAAGCACGTTATTGTTTTTATATTAATTAATTTAATTCATTCTAAAAATAATAATTTATTATAACAAAAAAAGGAAATTACAAATACAGAAGTTATACCATTGAAAATATTCGTTTATCGGATGGTTACAGGACAGCTGCTATTTCTTTTGTTTTTTATTTTTTGCCGTTTATTCTATTAAGATGAATTTGACTTGAAAAAAATTTCCACGAAAAAACATTCAAAAAATTCGGCGAGCATCAAACGAGACACTCTCCTGAATCCTCTTAAGAACAGTTGACTGCATATAAGCCTGTAGAGACTTATCTACACCAAGCTGTCTTAAGTACCGCTTGTGGTATTTTGTGACCAGTCTATTTCATGTCATTCCAGCCATACTTATTGCAGAGCAGAAGATGGATGGACCTCATCACCTCGTTATGTCTCCATATGTAATCATTGTAAAGCATACTCCCGCACTTCGTGGCTAAATGGTCAACGGTCATCGCCTTACTTTTACAGTGGTTACACTGTTTCTGTTGACCATTAAAAAAGTTTTCTTCCTGCAAATATGGAAACAACCCTTCTGATCGGGGAGAGTTATTCCTATATTTCAGCTACGTTGATGACCACAGGTTGTCCAAGCTGCTAAAGAGAGTTTTGTGAAGGACTTTTAAGTTCATCTTTTTAATTAGGGATTCCCTCTGAAGTTTGATCAACTATTTCACATTAACTTGGGTAACACTCAGACCATACATTGCAACATATAGTCTTTTATGGTCCCTAGGTGTGCACTACGCGCTTTTTCAGCAGCTAGGATGGCAACCTTCTGTTGGATACACTCGACCCACTCCACAAGATGTCACGCATCTTAGTAAGAATTTGCTCATTTAAGTGTACGATGTTACTCAGTCCACGTCCTAGCTGCAGTATAATCTCTCCTTATTGCTCACATTGCCGCCCTACTACGCACACCCTTCACTACACACTTTCTCGTTTCGGGTGTGATTAATGAGGCTAGGCTCTCAACCACGCCAAAATAATTATACCCTTGGTGCTCCTTCAAGACTTTGACTAGGTCACTACACACATAGGTGTTAGTCGCCGATTTGTTGTAGTTGAGCTCCAGACCTACGACCTTCATGAAAGCTTCCAAGGCTTTACCCATCGAGTGGAAGATCTCCGATGACCGAGCGAATAGTTTAATTTCATCTATTAACATAAGATGGTTAGTGCTGAAACACCTTCCATCATGTTCGATTGACATTTGTTCGAATTGGGCAACTTTACTCAGCGGTTCTTTCAATTCGATGCTTAAATCATTATTAAATTAAATCACGGAAAATTTTTTGCTGGCTAAATAAGTAATTCAAAGAAAATTTTTTCAAATAATTTTTTTTTGTCTTTTTAACCTGTAAATTTCATTATTCATACTGTGGAAGAAATTTTGTTTTATTAAAACTAACTGTGTCATGTGTTTATTTATTAGACCAAAGGATCAGCGATCTACTGGTCTACAATAATACAGAAATTCAATAGAAAAAAAGCTTAAAACAATTTTCTAGAGCCACGCATGGATGATT